>NC_068427.1:52951349-52958849 GCF_023373465.1 Oncorhynchus keta
TCTCCTTCTCCTTCTCCTTCTCCTTCTCCTTCTCCTTCTCCTTCTCCTTCTCCTTCTCCTTCTCCTCCTCCTTCTCCTTCTCCTTCTCCTTCTCCTTCTCCTTCTCCTTCTCCATGGCCGACATGAGTAAGACATTTAAACGTTTTAACCATCGCAGCGTCCCTAGCAGCATACTCAGAGCATGTGCAGACCAACTGGCTGGAGTGTTTACGGACATATTCAATCTCTCCCGATCCCAGTCTGCTGTCCCCACTTGCTTCAAGATGTCCACCATTTTTCCTGTACCCAAGAAACTTAACTAAATGACTATCTCCCCTTAGCCCTCACTTCTGTCATCATGAAGTGCTTTGAGAGGCAAGTTAAGGACCATATCACCTCTACCTTACCTGACACCCTAGACCCACTTCAATTTGCTTACCGCCCCAATGGATCGACAGACGATGCAATCACCACCACACTGCACACTGCCCTAACCCATCTGGACGAGAGGAATACCTATGTAAGAATGCTGTTCATTCACTACAGCTTAGCATTCAACACCATAGTACCCTCCAAGCTCATCATTAAGGCGTGGGTCTCAACCCCGCCTTGCGCAACTGGGGCCTGGACTTCCTGACTGCCCGACCCCAGGTGGTGAAGGTAGGAAACAACACCTCGACTTCTCTGATCCTCAAGACAGGGGCTCCACAAGGGTGCATGCTTAGCCCCCTACAACTCAATCATCAAGTTTGCAGAAGACACAACAGTAGTAGGCCTGACTGCCAACAATGACGAGACAGCCTTCAGGGATGGAGGTGAGGGATGTGGGAGTGTGGTGCAAGGAAAACAGTTCCTTGGCATACACATCACTGGCAGTGTGGGGAAGAAGGATAAATCATAAATAGGGACATTGATACTATCTCTACTACCACCATTACCACTAGTAGTATTTATACCTCTAATATCTCTACTACCATTACCACTAGTAGTATTTATACCTCTAATATCTCTACTATCACCATTACCACTAGTAGTATTTATACCTCTAATATCTCTACCACCATTACCACTAGTAGTATTTATACCTCTAATATCTCTACTACCACCATTACCACTAGTAGTATTTATACCTCTAATATCTCTACTACCACCATTACCACTAGTAGTATTTATACCTCTAATATCTCTACTACCATTACCACTAGTAGTATTTATACCTCTAATATCTCTACTACCACCATTACCACTAGTAGTATTTATACCTCTAATATCTCTACTACCATTACCACTAGTAGTATTTATACCTCTAATATCTCTACTACCATTACCACTAGTAGTATTTATACCTCTAATATCTCTACCACCATTACCACTAGTAGTATTTATACCTCTAATATCTCTACCACCATTACCACTAGTAGTATTTATACCTCTAATATCTCTACCATTACCACTAGTAGTATTTATACCTCTAATATCTCTACCACCATTACCACTAGTAGTATTTATACCTCTAATATCTCTACCACCATTACCACTAGTATCAGTTATACCTCTAATATCTCTACCACCATTACCACTAGTAGTATTTATACCTCTAATATCTCTACCACCATTACCACTAGTAGTATTTATACCTCTAATATCTCTACTACCATTACCACTAGTAGTATTTATACCTCTAATATCTCTACTACCATTACCACTAGTAGTATTTATACCTCTAATATCTCTACTACCATTACCACTACTACCATTACCACTAATAGTATTTATACCTCTAATATCTCTACTACCACCATTACCAATACTACCATTACCACTAGTAGTATTTATACCTCAAATATCTCTACTACCACCATTACCACTAGTAGTATTTATACCTCTAATATCTCTACCACCATTACCACTACTAGTATTTATACCTCTAATATCTCTACCACCATTACCACTAGTAGTATTTATACCTCTAATATCTCTACTACCATTACCACTAGTAGTAGTTACACCTCTAATATCTCTACTACCATTACCACTAGTAGTATTTACACCTCTAATATCTCTACTACCATTACCACTAGTATCATATATACCTCTAATATCTCTACTACCATTACCACTAATAATATTTATACCTCTAATATCTCTACTACCACCATTACCACTAGTAGTATTTATACCTCTAATATCTCTACTACCATTACCACTAGTAGTATTTATATCTCTAATATCTCTACTACCATTACCACTAGTAGTATTTATACCTATAATATCTATACTACCATTACCACTAGTAGTATTTATACCTCTAATATCTATACTACCATTACCACTAGTAGTATATATACCTCTAATATCTCTACTACCATTACCACTAGTAGTATTTACACCTCTAATATCTCTACTACCATTACCACTAGTAGTATTTATACCTCTAATATCTCTACCACCATTACCACTAGTGCAGTATTTTACTGTATGGGTTAATATGTTTACTACCATTACCACTATATAGTATTTATACCTATAATATGTATTTACCATAGTTTACTGTATTTATATGTTTAATATACATATGTTTACTAGTAGTGGGTTATACCTCTAATATCTCTACTACCATTACCACTAGTAGTATTTTACCTCTAATATGTTTACTGTATATTTATACCTCTAATATGTTTACCATTGTACTAGTACATATTTTACCTCTAATATGTTTACTGTATGGGTTACATATGTTTGCATTTGGGTTACATATGTTTACTGTATGGGTTACATATGTTTACTGTATGGGTTACATATGTTTACTGTATGGGTTACATATGTTTACTGTATGGGTTACATATGTTTACTGTATGGGTTACATATGTTTACTGTATGGGTTACATATGTTTACTGTATGGGTTACATATGTTTACTGTATGGGTTACATATGTTTACTGTATGGGTTACATATGTTTACTGTATGGGTTACATATGTTTACTGTACATATGTTTACTGTATGGGTTACATATGTTTACTGTATGGGTTACATATGTTTACTGTATGGGTTACATATGTTTACTGTATGGGTTACATATGTTTACTGTATGGGTTACATATGTTTACTGTATGGGTTACATATGTTTACTGTATGGGTTACATATGTTTACTGTATGGGTTACATATGTTTACTGTATGGGTTACATATGTTTACTGTATGGGTTACATATGTTTACTGTATGGGTTACATATGTTTACTGTATGGGTTACATATGTTTACTGTATGGGTTACATATGTTTACTGTATGGGTTACATATGTTTACTGTCCATTTTTATTGTTTATTTAACTTTTGTTTATTATCTATTTCACTTGTTATGACAATGTAAACATGCCAATGAAGCCCTTTGAAAGGAGAGAGCGGGAGAGATATAGAGAGAGACCCCTAAACACCCTGTCATTCAGTCTCATCCTGAACAGAAGATGACGAGTTGTAGAGAGAGACCCCTAAACACCCTGTCATTCAGTCTCATCCTGAACAGAAGATGACGAGTTGTAGAGAGAGACCCCTAAACACCCTGTCATTCAGTCTCATCCTGAACAGAAGATGACGAGTTGTAGAGAGAGACCCCTAAACACCCTGTCATTCAGTCTCATCCTGAACAGAAGATGACGAGTTGTAGAGAGAGACCCCTAAACACCCTGTCATTCAGTCTCATCCTGAACAGAAGATGACGAGTTGTAGAGAGAGACCCCTAAACACCCTGTCATTCAGTCTCATCCTGAACAGAAGATGACGAGTTGTAGAGAGAGACCCCTAAACACCCTGTCATTCAGTCTCATCCTGAACAGAAGATGACGAGTTGTCTCTGGAACTAGTAAAAGAATATAGGATTTAATTTCTGAATTCATATTTTGTTTTGTTCCGTGTGAGTGGCAGACTGGCCTTTGAGAAAAGTGTTTCAGCCATTCATGATATCACTTGGGCCCCTTTGACAGGCTCCAGGACACTAGATCTCTTGAAGAATTTACACATCAAATGGAATATGGCCATGTTTAATAACAAAGTAGGACTTTTATTCCCAAACCATTTTAGAAGTAGAGTAAACATATTTAAGAGTGAGTAGACCCCTAAAAGCTATCAACACTATTTCAATGGTCCTCTTGTAGCCAACGGTTTGTCCCAAAAAAAAACACTCTATTTCTTTTACGCCTTTGACTATAAGGTTCCATAGGGTTCTGGTCTAAAGTAGTGCACTAAATAGGGAATAGGATGTGCATTTGGGATGAAAAGTACAGTACTGTGACAGGTTCTCTGGCTCACCATGGTTAAAGTCCCAACAAATGTCACAAAAAAAAAAAGAATTGATGGAATTTTCAACAAACGGACAGGAATGTCAAGCACTTGAGAGAGTTTCACTCGGAGCTCCATTTGTACGGTGCCGTGTCGTCCATCTTACCTGTCTGCTCAGCACAGAGACTCATTCCCAAATGGAACCCTAATTCCTATATAGTGCGCTACTTTTGACGAGGTGCCATAGGGCTCTGGTTAAAAGTAGTGCACTATATAGGGAATAGGGTGCCTTTTGGGAGGCAAACAGAAACAGAGACAGAGCAGGGATGGGACGAAGTGGTAGTGAGAAAACACTGTGTCTGTGTTTAGGAGAAGGTAGACAAACCTGACGTTTAGATCTAACAATGTCCTGCTCTACAGCATGTCTGACTAGCCCCGAGTACCATCCCTCCTGCTCTACAGCATATCTGGCTAGCCCTGAGTACCATCTCTCCTGCTCTACAGCATGTCTGGCTAGCCCTGAGTACCATCTCTCCTGCTCTACAGCATGTCTGGCTAGCCCTGAGTACCATCTCTCCTGCTCTACAGCATGTCTGGCTAGCCCTGAGTACCATCTCTCCTGCTCTACAGCATGTCTGGCTAGCCCTGAGTACCATCTCTCCTGCTCTACAGCATGTCTGACGAGCCCTGAGTACCATCTCTCCTGCTCTACAGCATGTCTGGCTAGCCCTGAGTACCATCTCTCCTGCTCTACAGCATGTCTGGCTAGCCCTGAGTACCATCTCTCCTGCTCTACAGCATGTCTGGCTAGCCCTGAGTACCATCTCTCCTGCTCTACAGCATGTGTGGCTAGCCCTGAGTACCATCTCTCCTGCTCTACAGCATGTGTGGCTAGCCCTGAGTACCATCTCTCCTGCTCTACAGCATGTGTGGCTAGCCCTGAGTACCATCTCTCCTGCTCTACAGCATGTCTGGCTTGCCCTGAGTACCATCTCTCCTGCTCTACAGCATGTCTGGCTAGCCCTGAGTACCATCTCTCCTGCTCTACAGCATGTCTGGCTAGCCCTGAGTACCATCTCTCCTGCTCTACAGCATGTCTGGCTAGCCCTGAGTACCATCTCTCCTGCTCTACAGCATGTCTGGCTAGCCCTGAGTACCATCTCTCCTGCTCTACAGCATGTCTGGCTAGCCCTGAGTACCATCTCTCCTGCTCTACAGCATGTGTGGCTAGCCCTGAGTACCATCTCTCCTGCTCTACAGCATGTGTGGCTAGCCCTGAGTACCATCTCTCCTGCTCTACAGCATGTCTGGCTTGCCCTGAGTACAATCTCTCCTGCTCTACAGCATGTCTGGCTAGCCCCGAGTACCATCTCTCCTGCTCTACAGCATGTCTGGCTAGCCCTGAGTACCATCTCTCCTGCTCTACAGCATGTCTGGCTAGCCCTGAGTACCATCTCTCCTGCTCTACAGCATGTCTGGCTAGCCCTGAGTACCATCTCTCCTGCTCTACAGCATGTCTGGCTAGCCCTGAGTACCATCTCTCCTGCTCTACAGCATGTCTGGCTAGCCCTGAGTACCATCTCTCCTGCTCTACAGCATGTCTGGCTAGCCCTGAGTACCATCTCTCCTGCTCTAGAGCATGTGTTGCCAGCCCTGAGTACCATCTCTCCTGCTCTAAAGCATGTCTTGCTAGCCCTGAGTACCATCTCTCCTGCTCTACAGCATGTCTGGCTAGCCCTGAGTACCCTCTCTCCTGCTCTACAGCATGTCTGGCTAGCACTGAGTACCATCTCTCCTGCTCCACAGCATGTGTGGCTAGCCCTGAGTACCATCTCTCCTGCTCCACAGCATGTGTGGCTAGCTCTGAGTACCATCTCTCCTGCTCCACAGCATGTGTTGCTAGCCCTGAAATACGGTAACTGGGGATATAGAGGAGTTTCTCCTGTGAAATACGGTAACTGGGGATGTAGAGGAGTTTCTCCTGTGAAATACGGTAACTGGGGATGTAGAGGCGTTTCTCCTGTGAAATACTGTAACTGGGGATGTAGAGGAGTTTCTCCTGTGAAATACGGTAACTGGGGATATAGAGGCGTTTCTCCTGTGAAATACGGTAACTGGGGATGTAGAGGAGTTTCTCCTGTGAAATACGGTAACTGGGGATGTAGAGGAGTTTCTCCTGTGAAATATGGTAACTGGGGATGTAGAGGAGTTTCTCCTGTGAAATACAGTAACTGGGGATATAGAGGAGATTCTCCTGTGAAATACGGTAATAGGGATATAGAGGAATTTCTCCTGTGAAATACAGTAACTGGGGATATAGAGGAGTTTCTCCTGTGAAATACGATAACTGGGAACGTAGAGGAGTTTCTCCTGTGAAATACAGTAACTGGGATATAGAGGAGTTTCTCCTGTGAAATACGGTAACTGGGGATGTAGAGGAATTTATCCTGTGAAATACTGTAACTGGGGATGTAGAGGAGTTTCTCCTGTGAAATACGGTAACTGGGGATATAGAGGCGTTTCTCCTGTGAAATACGGTAACTGGGGATGTAGATGAGTTTCTCCTGTGAAATACGGTAACTGGGGATATAGAGGAGTTTCTCCTGTGAAATACGGTAACTGGGAACGTAGAGGAGTTTCTCCTGTGAAATACAGTAACTGGGATATAGAGGAGTTTCTCCTGTGAAATACGGTAACTGGGGAGGTAGAGGAATTTCTCCTGTGAAATACTGTAACTGGGGATGTAGAGGAGTTTCTCCTGTGAAATACGGTAACTGGGGATGTAGAGGAATTTCTCCTGTGAAATACGGTAACTGGGGATGTAGAGGAGTTTCTCCTGTGAAATACGGTAACTGGGGATATAGAGGAGTTCTCCTGTGAAATACGGTAACTGGGGATATAGAGGAGTTTCTCCTGTGAAATACGGTAACTGGGATATAGAGGAGTTTCTCCTGTGAAATACGGTAACTGGGGATATAGAGGCGTTTATCCTGTGAAATACTGTACATGGGGATGTAGAGGAGTTTCTCCTGTGAAATACGGTAACTGGATATATAGGAGTTTATCAGGTTCAGGTTTATCAGGTTATGGTTAAGGTTAAGGTTATGGTTAAGGTTAAGTAGTAGGGTTCAGGTTAATCAGGTTATGGTTAATGTTAAGGTTATGGTTAAGGTTAAGTGGTAGTGTTCAGGGGTAATCAGGTTATGGTTAAGGTTAAGTAGTAGTGTTCAGGTTATGGTTAAGGT
>NC_068427.1:52963849-52971349 GCF_023373465.1 Oncorhynchus keta
GTCAGATGGTTGTCAGATGGTTGTCAGATGGTTGTCAGATGGTTGTCGGATGGTTGTCAGATTGTTGTCAGATGGTTGTCGGATGGTTGTCGGATGGTTATCAGATGGTTATCAGATGGTTGTCGGATGGTTATCAGATGGTTGTCAGATGGTTGTCAGATGGTTGTCAGATTGTTGTCAGATGGTTGTCGGATGGTTGTCAGATGGTTGTCAGATGGTTGTCAGATGGTTGTCAGATGGTTGTCAGATGGTTGTCAGATGGTTGTCAGATGGTTGTCAGATGGTTGTCAGATGGTTGTCAGATTGTTGTCAGATGGTTATCAGATGGTTGTCAGATGGTTGTCAGATGGTTGTCAGATGGTTGTCAGATGGTTGTCAGATGGTTGTCAGATGGTTATCAGATGGTTGTCAGATGGTTGTCAGATGGTTGTCAGATGGTTGTCAGATGGTTGTCAGATGGTTGTCAGATGGTTGTCAGATGGTTGTCAGATGGTTGTCAGATGGTTGTCAGATGGTTGTCAGATGGTTGTCAGATGGTTGTCAGATGGTTGTCAGATGGTTGTCAGATGGTTGTCAGATGGTTGTCAGATGGTTGTCAGATTGTTATCAGATGGTTGTCAGATGGTTGTCAGATGGTTGTCAGATGGTTGTCAGATGGTTATCAGATGGTTGTCAGATGGTTGTCAGATGGTTGTCAGATGGTTGTCAGATGGTTATCAGATGGTTGTCAGATGGTTATCAGATGGTTGTCAGATGGTTGTCAGATGGTTGTCAGATTGTTGTCAGATGGTTGTCAGATGGTTGTCAGATGGTTGTCAGATGGTTGTCAGATTGTTGTCAGATGGTTGTCAGATGGTTGTCGGATGGTTGTCAGATGGTTGTCAGATGGTTGTCAGATGGTTGTCAGATGGTTGTCAGATGGTTGTCAGATGGTTATCAGATGGTTGTCAGATGGTTGTCAGATGGTTGTCAGATTGTTGTCAGATGGTTGTCGGATGGTTGTCAGATGGTTGTCAGATGGTTGTCAGATGGTTGTCGGATGGTTGTCAGATGGTTGTCGGATGGTTGTCGGATGGTTATCGGATGGTTGTCAGATGGTTGTCAGATGGTTATCGGATGGTTATCAGATGGTTGTCAGATGGTTGTCAGATGGTTGTCAGATGGTTGTCAGATGGTTGTCGGATGGTTGTCAGATGGTTATCGGATGGTTATCGGATGGTTGTCAGATGGTTGTCGGATGGTTGTCGGATGGTTATCAGATGGTTGTCGGATGGTTGTCAGATGGTTATCGGATGGTTATCAGATGGTTGTCAGATTGTTGTCAGATGGTTGTCAGATGGTTGTCGGATGGTTGTCAGATGGTTGTCGGATGGTTGTCAGATGGTTATCAGATGGTTGTCAGATGGTTATCAGATGGTTGTCGGATGGTTATCAGATGGTTGTTGGATGGTTGTTGGATGGTTGTCAGATGGTTGTCAGATGGTTTTCTGTCTTCACCAGTTTGCTCAACTTCCCCTCTAGGTCTGAGCTACCAACCTGTTTCTTTATGGCCACTGCTGCTGTGAATTGAAGAAAGGTTGTAGGAGTTTTGGAGAGATTATTAATGCATTATTCTAAACTATCTCATTATTCTATACTGAAAAATATACAAAACAACAATAAACATTTGTGCTTCTTTTTGTATAACTTTTATTTTAGTTTTCCCTTACAGTTTTCCTGTCTGTGTAATGACTCCGGTCATACAGTGTCACCCTCTCTTCAATGAACCACTATGAAATGTAGTACGCACTGTAGTTGTAACAGCATCCCTCCTTCAACCCTCCCCTGTCCCTTTCCCTCCTCACCTCTCCCTTTCCCTCCCCACCTCTCCCTTTCCCTCCCCACCTCTCCCTTTCCCTCCCCACCTCTCCCTTTTCCTCCCCACCAACTATTTTCCCTTCTCTCTCCTTCTCTTTCCTCCTCTCTCCTCTCCTCTCTCCTCTCCTTCTCTCTCCTCTCCTTCTCTCTCCTCTCCTCCTCTCTCCTCTCCTCCTCTCCTCCTCTCTCCTCTCTCCTCCTCTCCTATCTCCTTTCTTCCTCTCTTTCTCTCTTTCTCTCTTTCTCTCTCGCCTCGCCTCGCTTCACCTGTCTGTCTGTCTGTCTGTCTGTCTGTCTGTCTGTCTGTCTGTCTGTCTGTCTGTCTGTCTGCCTGCCTGCCTGCCTGCCTGCCTGCCTGCCTGCCTGCCTGCCTGCCTGCCTGCCTGCCTGTCTGTCTGTCTGTCTGCTAAGACTGTTTGCTTTGTTGCAGAGGTTCCGTCTTCCTTGGTGGGAAAATGAACCGTTGCGCTGGTTTACAGCCTGCTTGCCCACCCGCAGTCCTCAGTCCTGGGCTCTGCTTACACACGGCCCCTCCACAGGTGATGATTGGATAGGGCTGTAAAGTGCAGCGGCCCATGACCTGTCTGGACAAGCTGGTTCCACTGTGAGCTCTCAACCCACGGCCCCCTGCGCTCTTCCTTTTGGTCCACCAGGACCCATTATCACTGTGTCCGAGACGCTCCGCTGGGCAGCCAGGAATACCACTCCCACCCCAGCTTCAACCCGCTTCCCTGTCTCCCCTTCCACGCCAGGCGATAGTAGAGGTAAGGGGTCACTGGGCTGGTAATGACCCACATCTGTCACCGTCTTAGAGAGGAGAGGTGGGGGCATAAGAATCTCTCTCAAATCAAGTCACATGTTATTGTCACATGCTTGGTAAACAACAGGTGTAGACTGACAGTGAAATGGTTATATACATAGGGGCTCTTCACAACAATGTAGAGAGAAAAATACAATAGCAATGGTAAAAAGAGGAATAAATATCCACAGTAAAGATAACTAGGTTATATACACAAGGTACCAGTACTGAGTAATGATAACTAGGTTATATACACAAGGTACCAGTACTGAGTAATGATAACTAGGTTATATACACAGGGTACCAGTACTGAGTAATGATAACTAGGTTATATACACAGGGTACCAGTACTGAGTAATGATAACTAGGTTATATACACAGGGTACCAGTACTGAGTAATGATAACTAGGTTATATACACAGGGTACCAGTACTGAGTAATGATAACTAGGTTATATACACAGGGTACCAGTACTGAGTAATGATAACTAGGCTATATACACAGGGTACCAGTACAGAGTAATGATAACTAGGTTATATACACAGGGTACCAGTACTGAGTAATGATAACTAGGTTATATACACAGGGTACCAGTACTGAGTAATGATAACTAGGTTATATACACAGGGTACCAGTACTGAGTAATGATAACTAGGCTATATACACAGGGTACCAGTACAGAGTAATGATAACTAGGTTATATACACAGGGTACCAGTACTGAGTAATGATAACTAGGTTATATACACAGGGTACCAGTACTGAGTCAATGATAACTAGGTTATATACACAGGGTACCAGTACTGAGTAATGATAACTAGGTTATATACACAGGGTACCAGTACTGAGTAATGATAACTAGGCTATATACACAGGGTACCAGTACTGAGTAATGATAACTAGGTTATATACACAAGGTACCAGTACTGAGTAATGATAACTAGGTTATATACACAGGGTACCAGTACTGAGTAATGATAACTAGGTTATATACACAGGGTACCAGTACTGAGTAATGATAACTAGGTTATATACACAGGGTACCAGTACTGAGTAATGATAACTAGGTTATATACACAGGGTACCAGTACTGAGTAATGATAACTAGGTTATATACACAGGGTACCAGTACTGAGTAATGATAACTAGGTTATATACACAGGGTACCAGTACTGAGTAATGATAACTAGGTTATATACACAGGGTACCAGTACTGAGTAATGATAACTAGGTTATATACACAGGGTACCAGTACTGAGTAATGATAACTAGGTTATATACACAGGGTACCAGTACTGAGTAATGATAACTAGGTTATATACACAGGGTACCAGTACTGAGTAATGATAACTAGGTTATATACACAGGGTACCAGTACTGAGTAATGATAACTAGGTTATATACACAGGGTACCAGTACTGAGTAATGATAACTAGGTTATATACACAGGGTACCAGTACTGAGTAATGATAACTAGGCTATATACACAGGGTACCAGTACTGAGTAATGATAACTAGGTTATATACACAAGGTACCAGTACTGAGTAATGATAACTAGGTTATATACACAGGGTACCAGTACTGAGTAATGATAACTAGGTTATATACACGGGGTACCAGTACTGAGTAATGATAACTAGGTTATATACACAGGGTACCAGTACTGAGTAATGATAACTAGGTTATATACACAGGGTACCAGTACTGAGTAATGATAACTAGGTTATATACACAGGGTACCAGTACTGAGTAATGATAACTAGGTTATATACACAGGGTACCAGTACTGAGTAATGATAACTAGGTTATATACACAGGGTACCAGTACTGAGTAATGATAACTAGGTTATATACACAGGGTACCAGTACTGAGTAATGATAACTAGGTTATATACACAGGGTACCAGTACTGAGTAATGATAACTAGGTTATATACACAGGGTACCAGTACTGAGTAATGATAACTAGGTTATATACACAGGGTACCAGTACTGAGTAATGATAACTAGGTTATATACACAGGGTACCAGTACTGAGTAATGATAACTAGGTTATATAGACAGGGTACCAGTACTGAGTAATGATAACCAGGTTATATAGACAGACCAGTACTGAGTAATGATAACTAGGTTATATACACGGGGTACCAGTACTGAGTAATGATAACCAGGTTATATACACAGGGTACCAGTACTGAGTAATGATAACTAGGTTATATACACAGGGTACCAGTACTGAGTAATGATAACTAGGTTATATACACGGGTACCAGTACTGAGTAATGATAACTAGGTTATATACACAGGGTACCAGTACTGAGTAATGATAACTAGGTTAAATACACAGGGTACCAGTACTGAGTAATGATAACTAGGTTAAATACACAGGGTACCAGTACTGAGTAATGATAACTAGCTTATATACACGGGTACCAGTACTGAGTAATGATAACTAGGTTATATATATACACAGGGTACCAGTACTGAGTAATGATAACTAGGTTATATACACAGGGTACCAGTACTGAGTAATGATAACTAGGTTATATACACAGGGTACCAGTACTGAGTAATGATAACTAGGTTATATACACAGGGTACCAGTACTGAGTAATGATAACTAGGTTATATACACAGGGTACCAGTACTGAGTAATGATAACTAGGTTATATACACAGGGTACCAGTACTGAGTAATGATAACTAGGTTATATACACAGGGTACCAGTACTGAGTAATGATAACTAGGTTATATACACAGGGTACCAGTACTGTAAGTCGCTCTGGATAAGAGCGTCTGCTAAATGACTTAAATGTAAATGACTTAAATGTACTGAGTAATGATAACTAGGTTATATACACAGGGTATGTGTGGATAAAGTGACTAGGCAAAAGCATAGATAATAAACAGTAACAGAACAGCAGGGTATGTGATGAGTCAAAGTAGTTTTTCTCCCTTTCCCTTACTCTCCCTCCCTGCCTCTCTCTCTCTCTCCCACCGGGCCTATTTCTCTCTCTCTCCCTGCCTCTCCCTCTCTCTCTCTCTCTCTCTCTCTCTCTCTCTCTCTCTCCTCTCTCTCTCTCTCTGTCTCTCTCTCTCTCTGTCTCTCTCTCTCTCTCTCTCTCTCTCTCTCTCCCTGCCTAACTCTCTCTCCCACCCGGCCTCTTTCTTTCTCTCTCCCTTTTTCTCTCCCTGCCTCTCTCTCTCTGTCTTTTTCTCTCTCTTCCTGTTTCTCTCCCTGCCTCTCTCTCTCCCGGCCTCTCTCTCTCTCCCTGCCTCTCTCTCTCCCTGTCTCTCTCCCTGTCTCTCTCCCTGACTCTCCCTCTCTCTCCCTGATTCTCCCTCTCTCTCCCTCTTCCTGCCTCTCTCTCTCCCTGCCTCTCTCTCTCCCTCCCTCTCCCTCTCTCTCCCTGCCACTCTCTCTCCTGGCCTCTCTCTCTCTCCCTGCCCCTGCCTCTCTCTCTCTGTCTTTTTCTCTCTCTCCCTGTCTCTCTCCCTGACTCTCCCTCTCTCTCCCTGATTCTCCCTCTCTCTCCCTCTTCCTGCCTCTCTCTCCCTGCCTCTCTCTCTCCCTCCCTCTCCCTCTCTCTCTCCCTGCCTCTCTCTCTCCCTGCCTCTCTCTCTCTCTCTCTCTGTGTCTTTTTTTCTCTCTTCCCTCTCATATTGATCTGACCCATAATGTGGTGATTGGGATGATCACCTGATCGATCGGGCAGTCACTAACCTTGTTCCTGTCTGCAGGTGACACACCCAGAGATAAACATGACTTCATAAAGAGAGGTGTAATCACAGGTCCCAAGTGACACCCTATTCCCTATTTATATAGTGCATCTCTATGAGCCCTGGTCCATCGGGAGTGCGCTGTGTAGCGTTGTTTGGGATGCGGCCAGTCTGGTGTTGACAGAACCCTATCTTCACATCTGTTTGATCCACATAACCTCATCACAGCTAATCTCATTGAAGGAAGGAGAGGTGTCTCTGCCGAGACCTGTGGCTTAAAGGGGCATTCAACATTTTCTTTCACTTAGATGTAGACATGTAGATTGGACATTTAACTCTCTTCTCCCGGTGTTGGGTCAAAACTCTGTGTGTGTGTGTGTGTATGTGTGTGTGTGTGTGTGTGTGTGTGTGTGTGTGTGTGTGTGTGTGTGTGTGTGTGTGTGTGTGTGTGTGTGTGTGTGTGTGTGTGTGTGTGTGTGTGTGTGTGTGTGTGTGTGTGCGTGCGTGCGTGCGTGCGTGCGTGCGTGCGCGTGTGTATGTAACAGCCTGCTTGGCCCAGCTGTGTCACAGACATACCGTGTGAATTATAATCAGACTCTCAACACAATACACAACAATGCTTTTTAATGAGGTATTATTCTCCTAGCCGACATAACAAATCTCTCTCGTTTGTTTCCCTACTATTTCAATGTTATCCAGCCTTTGACAAGGTGTGTCCGTTGTTAGACTTTCCATTGTGTAACTGTGAACTATACACAGTTTAAATCAAGGACGCGTTTTCCTTATCCCCGTGTCTATTGTACACATGAAGACTCAGAGCGTTGGGTCAGCAAACCGAAAGGTTGCTGGATCGAATCCCCGAGCTGACAAGGTTAAAATACATTGCTCTGCCCCTGAACAAGGCAGTTAACCCACTGTTCCCCTGGTGCAGCCTCCCCCGCACCTCTCTGATTCAGAGGGGTTGGGAAAACACATTTCAGTTCGATACATTGAGATGTACAACTGACTTGGTATCCCCTTTTCCCGTCAGGGTTCCACATTAGGATTCAAGGTTCCACGTTAGGACTCATGGTTCCACATTAGGACTCATGGCTCCACGTTAGGACTCAAGGTTCCACATTACGT
>NC_068427.1:52976349-52983849 GCF_023373465.1 Oncorhynchus keta
CCCAGCCACACAGACAGAGGCTCAGTTCTCCAGCTCCTTGCTTCTAGCAGGCCTTTAAAGTGGCCTTATGAAAAGGCTCTCAGAGTTGATTTTGGCCCCGGTCACAAATAAAGTGCAATATTTCCCTCATCTTGGAGCCTCAGAACAATATAAGTGTAGCTAGAGGAGGATGCGTTGAGTTCCACATTTGGACAATAGTGCTATTCTGACACTGTGAGAGATTTGGCATTCCTTCGCTCATATTGTGTAACGTCATTTCAGGAGGGGAGTTTCCACAGCTCTAAGTTCCACAGCTCTAAGTTCCACAGCTCTACATTCCACAGCTCTACATTCCACAGCTAAACATTCAACAGCTCTAAGTTCCACAGCTCTACGTTCCACAGCTCTACATTCCACAGCTCTAAGTTACACAGCTCTACGTTCCACAGCTCTACGTTCCACAGCTAAACATTCAACAGCTCTAAGTTCCACAGCTCTATGTTCCACAGCTCTACGTTCCACAGCTCTAAGTTCCACAGCTCTACGTTCCACAGCTCTACGTTCCACAGCTCTAAGTTCCACAGCTCTACGTTCCACAGCTCTACGTTCCACAGCTCTAAGTTCCACAGCTCTACGTTCCACAGCTCTACGTTCCACAGCTCTACGTTCCACAGCTCTAAGTTCCACAGCTCTACGTTCCACAGCTAAACGTTCCACACTAATCCCTATACAGAACACTACTTTTCCCGGGGTCCTCGTAGTGCCTGTGAAAATCACTTCTCTCACTACTGGTATACAGTACCAGTCAATAGTTTGGACACACCTACTCATTCCAGGGTTTTTCTTTATTTTTTACTATTTTCTACATTGTAGAATAATAGATAAGACATCAAAACTATGAAATAACACATATGGAATCATGTAGTAACCAAACAAGGTGTTACACCAAAGATCCCGAGTGGTGCAGGGGTCTAAAGCACTGCATCTCAGTGCTTGAGGTGGTGCTACAGACCTTGGTTCAATTCTGGGCTGTATCACAACTGAATGTGATTGGGAGTCTGGTAGGGCAGCACACAATTGGCCCAGCATCGTTAGGGCTTTGTCGGGGTACGCCGTGATTGTAAATAATTTGTTCTTAAAACTGACTTGCCTAGTTAAATAAATAAACAAATTAAAATATATTTTATATTTGAGATTCTTCAAAGTAGCCACCCTTTACCTTGATGACAGCTTTGCACACTCTTGTGATGGAGTACTGCATCATATGACCTGGCCTCCACAATCACCTGACCTCAAACCAATTGAGATGGTTTGGGATGAGTTGGACCGCAGAGTGAACGAAAAGAAGCCAAAAAGTGCACCGCATATGTGGGAACTCTTTCAAGAATGTTGGAAAAGCATTCCAGGTGAAGCTGGTTGAGAGAATGCCAAGAGTGTGCAAAAGGGTGGCTACTTTGAAGAATCTCAAACATATCATATATTTTAATTTGTTTTAACACTTTTCTGGTTACTACATGATTCCATATGTGTTATTTCACAGTGTTGATGTCTTCACTATTTTTGTACCATGTAGAAAACAGTGAAAATAAAGAACATCCCTGGAATGAGTAGTTGTGTCTAAACTATTGACTGGTACTGTACATCATTAGTCACAGGTTTCATTAGGAGATGTGTTGATGATAAGATACCACCAACCAGAAACCCTGGAGGATGAAGAGATACCACCAACCAAAGACACTGGATGTTGAAGAGATACCACCAACCAAAGACACTGGAGGTTGAAGAGATACCACCGACCAAAACCCCTGGATGTTGATGATGACATACCACCAACCAAAAACCCTGTATTTCCCATGACATCATGGACATCATGTCTCCAGTGCTCGTTCACAGCCCAGTGCGCTATATCCCAGCGCCCTGCATCGGCCGGGCTAGGGTGGTGCCAGCTCTACGCCCCAGATCTCCTGTGTGTCTCTCCAGCCCGGTGAGTCCTGCTGCATGAACAAAGCCTGCAGTGATGATCCACGGCCCCAAGCCCCCAGCGTCGAGGGTCCCCAGTCCGGGACCCGCAATGAGGTTCCCCAGTCTGGAGGCGCCACCAAAGTGGGGGGGAGCCAGAGGCGGAAGGGGGTCTACGTCCCACACCAGAGATGAAGCCCACCCGGACCCTCCCCTTTAGGTTCAGGATTTGTGGCTGGAGTCTGCACCTTTGAGGGGGTGGTACTGTCACGCCATGATCGTAGAGAGCCTTTTTATGTCTCTATTTGGGTTGGTCAGGGTGTGATTTGGGTGGGCATTCTATGTTCTTGATTTCTATGTTTTGGGTTTCACTTGGGCACACTTCTTCAACCCACACACACGTCAACATCCACATCGCCATGGTAACTTGGATCAGTATTCCCCAGCTAAATAAAGTGGCTTCTATTCAGAGGACGAACCTCCTCCTCTGGTTGGTTCATCTGGTCACCCGGGGTGATTGTAGTGTTCCGAGGCCCTTCCATTCACACAGACGTCCGTCCACCGCTACGTCACATGATCCGTTTAATGGCTGCGCTGCCTAACAGAAAGAAAAATAACTAGATCTGAGTCCAGGCCAGAGGGGGGAGGGGAGGGGATGGGGGTCTGTTTGCTAGTTTTACCAGAGGGTAGGGGGGAGTGGATGGGGGTCTGTTTGCTAGTTTTACCAGAGGGTAGGGGGGGAGGAGGGGTCGGTTTGCTAGTTTTACCAGAGGGTAGGGGGGGAGGAGGGGTCTGTTTGCTAGTTTTACCAGAGGGTAGGGGGGGAGGAGGGGTCTGTTTGCTAGTTTTACCAGAGGGTAGGGGGAGGGGGTGGGGGTCTGTTTGCTAGTTTTACCAGAGGGTAGGGGGGAGGGGATGGGGGTCTGTTTGCTAGTTTTACCAGAGGGTAGGGGGGAGGGGATGGGGTCTGTTTGCTAGTTTTACCAGAGGGTAGGGGGGGGGGATGGGGGTCTGTTTGCTAGTTTTACCAGAGGGGAGGGGGAGGGGTATGTTTGCTAGTTTTTCCAGAGGGGAGGGGGAGGAGGGGTCTGTTTGCTAGTTTTACCAGAGGGTAGGGGGGGTATGTTTGCTAGTTTTACCAGAGGGTAAGAGGGGAGGAGGGGTCTGTTTGCTAGTTTTACCAGAGGGTAGAGGGGAGGGGGTCTGTTTGCTAGTTTTACCAGAGGGTAGAGGGGAGGGGGTCTGTTTGCTAGTTTTACCAGAGGGTAGAGGGGAGGAGGGGTATGTTTGCTAGTTTTACCAGAGGGTAAGGGGGGAGGAGGGGTCTGTTTGCTAGTTTTACCAGAGGGTAGAGGGGAGGGGGGGTCTGTTTGCTAGTTTTTGTCTGTGTGTGTGGGGGAGGGTGTTGTGTCCACAGCAGTGGTAGTAGTAGTAGCAGCTCCGGTCTGGAGGCTTCCCAGGGTCTTCCAAGGTTAAAGGGCTGTTTGCAGAGTGGTGAACAAGCAGGCAGAACAAGACTGGTGGTGAAAAGGGTGACGGTGGGCTGTGTGCCGACACTTTAAGGGTATGGATGGATCTTGTGTTTGCGTTGATCAAACATGCCGTGTCAGGCCGGGAAGACCAGCTAAGGGCAAAAACGCACCTACCCATGGAGGAAAACTCACACACACACACTCACACTTTCACACACACACACTCAAACAAACACACACACTCACACACACACTCACACTCACACACACTCAAACAAACACACACACTCACACAGAGCCAATATCAGAGCCAATATCTTATCTAGTTATCGGTGTTGTCATGACAGTGGGTATGTTGGTTTCTAGTTATCGGTGTTGTCATGACAGTGGGTCTGTTGTTATCTAGTTATCGGTGTTGTCATGACAGTGGGTCTGTTGTTATCTAGTTATCAGTGTTGTCATGACAGTGGGTCTGTTGTTATCTAGTTATCGGTGTTGTCATGACAGTGGGTCTGTTGTTATCTAGTTATCAGTGTTGTCATGACAGTGGGTCTGTTGTTATCTAGTTGTCGGTGTTGTCATAACAGTGGGTCTGTTGTTATCTAGTTATCAGTGTTGTCATGACAGTGGGTCTGTTGTTATCTAGTTATCAGTGTTGTCATAACAGTGGGTCTGTTGTTATCTAGTTATCGGTGTTGTCATGACAGTGGGTCTGTTGTTATCTAGTTATCAGTGTTGTCATGACAGTGGGTCTGTTGTTATCTAGTTATCAGTGTTGTCATGACAGTGGGTCTGTTGTTATCTAGTTATCAGTGTTGTCATGACAGTGGGTCTGTTGTTATCTAGTTATCGGTGTTGTCATGACAGTGGGTCTGTTGTTATCTAGTTATCAGTGTTGTCATGACAGTGGGTCTGTTGTTATCTAGTTATCAGTGTTGTCATGACAGTGGGTCTGTTGTTATCTAGTTGTCGGTGTTGTCATGACAGTGGGTCTGTTGGTTTCTAGGTATCAGTGTTGTCATGACAGTGGGTCTGTTGTTATCTAGTTATCAGTGTTGTCATGACAGTGGGTCTGTTGTTATCTAGTTATCAGTGTTGTCATGACAGTGGGTCTGTTGTTATGTAGTTATCAGTGTTGTCATGACAGTGGGTCTGTTGTTATCTAGTTATCAGTGTTGTCATGACAGTGGGTCTGTTGGTTTCTAGTAATCGGTGTTGTCATGACAGTGGGTCTGTTGGTTTCTAGTAATCGGTGTTGTCATGACAGTGGGTCTGTTGTTATCTAGTTATCAGTGTTGTCATAACAGTGGGTCTGTTGATTTCTAGTTATCAGTGTTGTCATGACAGTGGGTCTGTTGGTTTCTAGTTATCGGTGTTGTCATGACAGTGGGTCTGTTGTTATCTAGTTATCGGTGTTGTCATGACAGTGGGTCTGTTGTTATCTAGTTATCAGTGTTGCCATGACAGTGGGTCTGTTGGTTTCTAGTTATCGGTGTTGTCATGACAGTGGGTCTGTTGTTATCTAGTTATCAGTGTTGTCATGACAGTGGGTCTGTTGTTTTGTAGTTATCAGTGTTGTCATGACAGTGGGTCTGTTGTTATCTAGTTATCAGTGTTGTCATGACAGTGGGTCTGTTGTTATCTAGTTATCAGTGTTGTCATGACAGTGGGTCTGTTGTTTTGTAGTTATCAGTGTTGTCATGACAGTGGGTCTGTTGTTATCTAGTTATCAGTGTTGTCATGACAGTGGGTCTGTTGTTATCTAGTTATCAGTGTTGTCATGACAGTGGGTCTGTTGTTATCTAGTTATCAGTGTTGTCATGACAGTGGGTCTGTTGTTATCTAGTTATCAGTGTTGTCATGACAGTGGGTCTGTTGTTATCTAGTTATCAGTGTTGTCATGACAGTGAGTCTGTTGGTTTCTAGTAATCGGTGTTGTCATGACAGTGGGTCTGTTGTTATCTAGTTATCAGTGTTGTCATGACAGTGGGTCTGTTGTTACGTAGTTATCAGTGTTGTCATGACAGTGGTTCTGTTGTTATCTAGTTATCAGTGTTGTCATGACAGTGGGTATGTTGGTTTCTAGTTATCAGTGTTGTCATGACAGTGGGTCTGTTGTTATCTAGTTATCGGTGTTCTCATGACAGTGGGTCTGTAGTTATCTAGTTATCAGTGTTGTCATGACAGTGGGTCTGTTGTTTTGTAGTTATCAGTGTTGTCATGACAGTGGGTCTGTTGTTATCTAGTTATCAGTGTTGTCATGACAGTGGGTCTGTTGTTATCTAGTTATCAGTGTTGTCATGACAGTGGGTCTGTTGTTATCTAGTTATCAGTGTTGTCATGACAGTGGGTCTGTTGTTATCTAGTTATCAGTGTTGTCATGACAGTGGGTCTGTTGGTTTCTAGTTATCAGTGTTGTCATGACAGTGGGTCTGTTGTTATCTAGTTGTCGGTGTTGTCATGACAGTGGGTCTGTTGTTATCTAGTTATCAGTGTTGTCATGACAGTGGGTCTGTTGTTATCTAGTTATCAGTGTTGTCATGACAGTGGGTCTGTTGTTATCTAGTTATCAGTGTTGTCATGACAGTGGGTCTGTTGTTATCTAGTTATCAGTGTTGTCATGACAGTGGGTCTGTTGTTATCTAGTTATCAGTGTTGTCATGACAGTGGGTCTGTTGGTTTCTAGTTATCAGTGTTGTCATAACAGTGGGTCTGTTGGTTTCTAGTTATCAGTGTTGTCATGACAGTGGGTCTGTTGTTATCTAGTTGTCGGTGTTGTCATGACAGTGGGTCTGTTGTTATCTAGTTATCGGTGTTGTCATGACAGTGGGTCTGTTGGTTTCTAGTTATCAGTGTTGTCATGACAGTGGGTCTGTTGTTATCTAGTTATCAGTGTTGTCATGACAGTGGGTCTGTTGTTATCTAGTTATCAGTGTTGTCATGACAGTGGGTCTGTTGGTTTCTAGTTATCAGTGTTGTCATGACAGTGGGTCTGTTGTTATCTAGTTATCAGTGTTGTCATGACAGTGGGTCTGTTGTTATCTAGTTGTCGGTGTTGTCATGACAGTGGGTCTGTTGTTATCTAGTTATCAGTGTTGTCATGACAGTGGGTCTGTTGTTATCTAGTTATCAGTGTTGTCATGACAGTGGGTCTGTTGTTATCTAGTTGTCGGTGTTGTCATGACAGTGGGTCTGTTGGTTTCTAGTTATCAGTGTTGCCATGACAGTGGGTCTGTTGTTATCTAGTTGTCGGTGTTGTCATGACAGTGGGTCTGTTGTTATCTAGTTATCGGTGTTGTCATGACAGTGGGTCTGTTGTTATCTAGTTATCAGTGTTGTCATGACAGTGGGTCTGTTGTTATCTAGTTATCAGTGTTGTCATGACAGTGGGTCTGTTGTTATCTAGTTATCGGTGTTGTCATGACAGTGGGTCTGTTGTTATCTAGTTATCAGTGTTGTCATGACAGTGGGTCTGTTGTTATCTAGTTATCGGTGTTGTCATGACAGTGGGTCTGTTGTTATCTAGTTATCAGTGTTGTCATGACAGTGGGTCTGTTGTTATCTAGTTATCGGTGTTGTCATGACAGTGGGTCTGTTGTTATCTAGTTATCGGTGTTGTCATGACAGTGGGTCTGTTGTTATCTAGTTATCAGTGTTGTCATGACAGTGGGTCTGTTGTTATCTAGTTATCAGTGTTGTCATGACAGTGGGTCTGTTGTTATCTAGTTATCGGTGTTGTCATGACAGTGGGTCTGTTGTTATCTAGTTATCGGTGTTGTCATGACAGTGGGTCTGTTGTTATCTAGTTATCAGTGTTGTCATGACAGTGGGTCTGTTGTTATCTAGTTATCAGTGTTGTCATGACAGTGGGTCTGTTGTTATCTAGTTATCGGTGTTGTCATGACAGTGGGTCTGTTGTTATCTAGTTATCGGTGTTGTCATGACAGTGGGTCTGTTGTTATCTAGTTATCAGTGTTGTCATGACAGTGGGTCTGTTGTTATCTAGTTATCGGTGTTGTCATGACAGTGGGTCTGTTGGTTTCTAGGTATCAGTGTTGTCATGACAGTGGGTCTGTTGTTATCTAGTTAT
>NC_068427.1:52988849-53001349 GCF_023373465.1 Oncorhynchus keta
GGTTGACTGGATGGTGTGGTTGACCGGATGGTGTGGTTGACTGGATGGTGTGGTTGACTAAATGGTGTGGTTGACTAGATGGTGTGGTTGACTAAATGGTGTGGTTGACTAAATGGTGTGGTTGACTAAATGGTGTGGTTGACTGGATGGTGTGGTTGACTAAATGGTGTGGTTGACTGGATGGTGTGGTTGACTGGATGGTGTGGTTGACCGGATGGTGTGGTTGACTAAATGGTGTGGTTGACTAAATGGTGTGGTTGACTAAATGGTGTGGTTGACTGGATGGTGTGGTTGACTGGATGGTGTGGTTGACTGGATGGTGTGGTTGACCGGATGGTGTTGTTGACTAAATGGTGTGGTTGACTAGATGGTGTGGTTTACTAAATGGTGTGGTTGACTAAATGGTGTGGTTGACTAAATGGTGTGGTTGACTAAATGGTGTGGTTGACTAAATGGTGTGGTTGACTAAATGGTGTGGTTGACTGGATGGTGTGGTTGACTGGATGGTGTGGTTGACTGGATGGTGTGGTTGACCGGATGGTGTTGTTGACTAAATGGTGTGGTTGACTAGATGGTGTGGTTTACTAAATGGTGTGGTTGACTAAATGGTGTGGTTGACTAAATGGTGTGGTTGACTAAATGGTGTGGTTGACTAAATGGTGTGGTTGACTAGATGGTGTGGTTGACTAAATGGTGTGGTTGACTAAATGGTGTGGTTGACTAAATGGTGTGGTTGACTAAATGGTGTGGTTGACTAGATGGTGTGGTTGACTAAATGGTGTGGTTGACTAAATGGTGTGGTTGACTAAATGGTGTGGTTGACTAAATGGTGTGGTTGACTGGATGGTGTGGTTGACTAAATGGTGTGTTTGACTAAATGGTGTGGTTTACTGGATGGTTAGTGGTTGACTAAATGGTGTGGTTGACTAAATGGTGTGGTTGACTGGATGGTGTGGTTGACTAAATGGTGTGGTTGACTGGATGGTGTGGTTGACTAAATGGTGTGGTTGACTAAATGGTGTGGTTGACTGGATGGTGTGGTTGACTGGATGGTGTGGTTGACTGGAATGTGTGGTTGACTGGGATGTGTTGTTGACTGGGAGGTATGGTTGACTGTGTGATTGACTGTGTGGTTGACTGTGTGTTTGACTGGAATGTGTAGTTGACTGGAATGTGTGGTTGACTGGAATGTGTGGTTGACTGGCTTGTGTGGTTGACTGGGTTGTGTGGTTGACTGCAATGTGTGGTTGACTGGGGTGTGTGGTTGACTGCAATGTGTGGTTGACTGGGATGTGCTGTTGACTGCAATGTGTGGTTGACTGGGATGTGTGGTTGACTGGGATGTGTGGTTGACTGGGGTGTGTGGTTGACTGGGATGTGTGGTTGACTGTGGGGTTGACTGGGATGTGTAGTTGACTGGAATGTGTGGTTGACTGGGCTGTGTAGTTGACTGGGATGTGTGGTTGACTGGGATGTGTGGTTGACTGTGGGGTTGACTGGGAGGTGTAGTTGACTGGAATGTGTGGTTGACTGGAATGTGTGGTTGACTGGGCTGTGTAGTTGACTGGGATGTGTAGTTGACTAGGATGTATGGTTGACTGGGATGTGTGGTTGACTGTGGGGTTGACTGGATGGTGTGGTTGACTAAATGGTGTGGTTGACTGGATGGTGTGGTTGACTGGAGGGTGTGGTTGACCGGATGGTGTGGTTGACTAAATGGTGTGGTTGACTAAATGGTGTGGTTGACTAAATGGTGTGGTTGACTAAATGGTGTGGTTGACTGGATGGTGTGGTTGACTAAATGGTGTGGTTGACTGGATGGTGTGGTTGACTAAATGGTGTGGTTGACTGGATGGTGTGGTTGACTAAATGGTGTGGTTGACTGGATGGTGTGGTTGACTAAATGGTGTGGTTGACTGGATGGTGTGGTTGACTAAATGGTGTGGTTGACTGGATGGTGTGGTTGACTAAATGGTGTGGTTGACTGGATGGTGTGGTTGACTAAATGGTGTGGTTGACTGGATGGTGTGGTTGACTAAATGGTGTGGTTGACTAAATGGTGTGGTTGACTAAATGGTGTGGTTGACTGGATGGTGTGGTTGACTAAATGGTGTGGTTGACTGGATGGTGTGGTTGACTAAATGGTGTGGTTGACTGGATGGTGTGGTTGACTAAATGGTGTGGTTGACTGGATGGTGTGGTTGACTAAATGGTGTGGTTGACTGGATGGTGTGGTTGACTAAATGGTGTGGTTGACTGGATGGTGTGGTTGACTAAATGGTGTGGTTGACTCGATGGTGTGGTTGACTGGATGGTGTGGTTGACTGGATGGTGTAGTTGACTGGATGGTGTGGTTGACTAAATGGTGTGGTTGACCGGATGGTGTGGTTGACTGGATGGTGTGGTTGACTGGATGGTGTGGTTGACTGGATGGTGTGGTTGACTGGATGGTGTGGTTGACTAAATGGTGTGGTTGACTGGATGGTGTGGTTGACTAAATGGTGTGGTTGACTGGATGGTGTGGTTGACTAAATGGTGTGGTTGACTGGATGGTGTGGTTGACTAAATGGTGTGGTTGACTGGATGGTGTGGTTGACTAAATGGTGTGGTTGACTAAATGGTGTGGTTGACTAAATGGTGTGGTTGACTAAATGGTGTGGTTGACTGGATGGTGTGGTTGACTAAATGGTGTGGTTGACCGGATGGTGTGGTTGACTGGATGGTGTGGTTGACTGGATGGTGTGGTTGACTGGATGGTGTGGTTGACTAAATGGTGTGGTTGACTGGATGGTGTGGTTGACTAAATGGTGTGGTTGACTGGATGGTGTGGTTGACTAAATGGTGTGGTTGACTAAATGGTGTGGTTGACTAAATGGTGTGGTTGACTGGATGGTGTGGTTGACTAAATGGTGTGGTTGACTGGATGGTGTGGTTGACAGGATGGTGTGGTTGACCGGATGGTGTGGTTGACTAAATGGTGTGGTTGACTAAATGGTGTGGTTGACTAAATGGTGTGGTTGACTAAATGGTGTGGTTGACTGGATGGTGTGGTTGACCGGATGGTGTGGTTGACTGGATGGTGTGGTTGACTAAATGGTGTGGTTGACTAGATGGTGTGGTTGACTAAATGGTGTGGTTGACTAAATGGTGTGGTTGACTAAATGGTGTGGTTGACTGGATGGTGTGGTTGACTAAATGGTGTGGTTGACTGGATGGTGTGGTTGACTGGATGGTGTGGTTGACCGGATGGTGTGGTTGACTAAATGGTGTGGTTGACTAAATGGTGTGGTTGACTAAATGGTGTGGTTGACTAAATGGTGTGGTTGACTGGATGGTGTGGTTGACTGGATGGTGTGGTTGACTGGATGGTGTGGTTGACCGGATGGTGTTGTTGACTAAATGGTGTGGTTGACTAGATGGTGTGGTTTACTAAATGGTGTGGTTGACTAAATGGTGTGGTTGACTAAATGGTGTGGTTGACTAAATGGTGTGGTTGACTAAATGGTGTGGTTGACTGGATGGTGTGGTTGACTGGATGGTGTGGTTGACTGGATGGTGTGGTTGACTAAATGGTGTGGTTGACTAAATGGTGTGGTTGACTGGATGGTGTGGTTGACTAAATGGTGTGGTTGACTGGATGGTGTGGTTGACTAAATGGTGTGTTTGACTAAATGGTGTGGTTGACTGGATGGTGTGGTGGACTAAATGGTGTGGTTGACTGGATGGTGTGGTTGACTAAATGGTGTGTTTGACTAAATGGTGTGGTTGACTGGATGGTGTGGTTGACTAAATGGTGTGGTTGACTAAATGGTGTGGTTGACTGGATGGTGTGGTTGACTAAATGGTGTGGTTGACTGGATGGTGTGGTTGACTAAATGGTGTGGTTGACTAAATGGTGTGGTTGACTGGATGGTGTGGTTGACTGGATGGTGTGGTTGACTGGAATGTGTGGTTGACTGGGATGTGTTGTTGACTGGGAGGTGTGGTTGACTGTGTGATTGACTGTGTGGTTGACTGTGTGTTTGACTGGAATGTGTAGTTGACTGGAATGTGTGGTTGACTGGAATGTGTGGTTGACTGGCTTGTGTGGTTGACTGGGTTGTGTGGTTGACTGCAATGTGTGGTTGACTGGGATGTGTGGTTGACTGCAATGTGTGGTTGACTGGGATGTGCTGTTGACTGCAATGTGTGGTTGACTGGGATGTGTGGTTGACTGGGATGTGTGGTTGACTGGGATGTGTGGTTGACTGGGATGTGTGGTTGACTGTGGGGTTGACTGGGATGTGTAGTTGACTGGAATGTGTGGTTGACTGGGCTGTGTAGTTGACTGGGATGTGTGGTTGACTGGGATGTGTGGTTGACTGTGGGGTTGACTGGGAGGTGTAGTTGACTGGAATGTGTGGTTGACTGGAATGTGTGGTTGACTGGGCTGTGTAGTTGACTGGGATGTGTAGTTGACTAGGATGTATGGTTGACTGGGATGTGTGGTTGACTGTGGGGTTGACTGGGGTGTGGTAGTTGACTGGAATGTGTGGTTGACTGGGCTGTGTAGTTGACTGGGATGTGTAGTTGACTGGGATGTGTGGTTGACTGGAATGTGTAGTAGACTGGGATGTATTGGTTGACTGGGATGTATGGTTGACTGGGATGTGTTGTTGACTGGGAGGTGTGGTTGACTGTGTGGTTGACTGTATGGTTGACTGTGTGTTTGACTGGAATGTGTAGTTGACTGGAATGTGTGGTTGACTGGATTGTGTGGTTGACTGGAATGTGTAGTTGACTGGGATGTGTGGTTGACTGCAATGTGTGGTTGACTGGGATGTGTAGTTGACTGGGTTGTGTGGTTGACTGTGGGGTTGACTGGGATGTGTAGTTGACTGGAATGTGTAGTTGACTGGGCTGTGTAGTTGACTGGGATGTGTAGTTGACTGGGGTGTGTGGTTGACTGGGCTGTGTAGTTGACTGGGATGTGTAGTTGACTGGAATGTGTAGTTGCCTGGGATGTGTAGTTGACTGGAATGTGTAGTTGCCTGGGATGTGTAGTTGCCTGGAATGTGTAGTTGCCTGGGATGTATAGTTGACTGGAATGTGTAGTTGCCTGGAATGTGTAGTTGCCTGGGATGTGTAGTTGACTGGAATGTGTAGTTGCCTGGGATGTGTAGTTGACTGGGATGTGTAGTTGACTGGGATGTGTAGTTGCCTGGGATGTGTAGTTGACTGGAATGTGTTGTTGACTGGGATGTGTAGTTGACTGGAATGTGTAGTTGCCTGGGATGTGTAGTTGCCTGGGATGTGTAGTTGACTGGAATGTGTTGTTGACTGGGATGTGTAGTTGACTGGGATGTGTAGTTAACTGGGATGTGTGGTTAACTGGGATGTGTGGTTGACTGGGATGTGTGGTTGACTGGGATGTGTGGTTAACTGGGATGTGTGGTTGAGAGATTCAAGGAAAGACAATTAGCCACAGACAGATGGACAGACAGACAGACGGACATACGGACAGACGGACAGACGGACAGACGGACAGACGGAGGCGTGTTATCTCCTGCTGTGTGTTGGGTCTCTAACTCCTCCTACAAGGAGGCGTGTTATCTCCTGCTGTGTGTTGGGTCTCTAACTCCTCCTACAAGGAGGCGTGTTATCTCCTGCTGTGTGTTGGAGTCTCTAACTCCTCCTACAAGGAGGCGTGTTATCTCCTGCTGTGTGTTGGGTCTCTAACTCCTCCTACAAGGAGGCGTGTTATCTCCTGCTGTGTGTTGGAGTCTCTAACTCCTCCTACAAGGAGGCGTGTTATCTCCTGCTGTGTGTTGGGTCTCTCACTCCTCCTACAAGGAGGCGTGTTATCTCCTGCTGTGTGTTGGGTCTCTCACTCCTCCTACAAGGAGGCGTGTTATCTCCTGCTGTGTGTTGGGTGTCTAACTCCTCCTAAAAGGAGGCGTGTTATCTCCTGCTGTGTGTTGGGTGTCTAACTCCTCCTACAAGGAGGCGTGTTATCTCCTGCTGTGTGTTGGGTGTCTAACTCCTCCTACAAGGAGACGTGTTATCTCCTGCTGTGTGTTGGGTCTCTAACTCCTCCTACAAGGAGGCGTGTTATCTCCTGCTGTGTGTTCGGTCTCTAACTCCTCCTACAAGGAGGCGTGTTATCTCCTGCTGTGTGTTGGGTCTCTCACTCCTCCTACAAGGAGGCGTGTTATCTCCTGCTGTGTGTTGGGTCTCTAACTCCTCCTACAAGGAGGCGTGTTATCTCCTGCTGTGTGTTGGGTGTCTAACTCCTCCTACAAGGAGGCGTGTTATCTCCTGCTGTGTGTTGGAGTCTCTAACTCCTCCTACAATGAGGCGTGTTATCTCCTGCTGTGTGTTGGGTTCTTATAGATAATACATGAGGAAGCTAAGACGGAGACACAGAGCTTTCCTCTGCAAAGCAGTTAGACCGTTAGATATACACCGTGCATTGCTCCACTGTGGTTTCAGACGATGTAACCCAAACGGCACCCTGTTACCAACATAGGGCACTGAAGTAGTCAAACGATGTGCTCTATATATAGAGGATAGGGTGCAATTTGGAACATACAGACCTCTCTGTCTGTTTAAACGTCATCGAGTTAAATGTAGTTACTTCTCCGTTCTATTCATCCAGTAACACGCTCTCAACATCAACAGTGAAGAGGCGACTCGGGGGATGCTTGGCCTTCTAGACATTTCTAAGTGACCCCAAATTGTTGAACGGTAGTGTGACCAGGCAAAGATAATGAACAGAGAGTAGCAGCGGTGTGAAAATGAGGGTGAGGAGGATCCAATGAAAATAGTCTGGGTAATTAGCTGTTCAACAGTCTTACGGCTTGGGGGGTAGAAGCCTTTTCTCCGGTACCGCTTGCCGTGCGGTAGCACTGAAAACAGTCTATGACTGGGGTGGCTGGAGTCTTTGGCAATTTTTTGCGTCTTCCTCTGACACCGCCTGGTATAGAAGTCCTGGATGGCAGGAAGCTTGGCCCCAGTGATGTACTGGCCCAATACCCTCTGTAGTGCCTTGCGGTCGGAGGCCGAGCAGTTTCAATACCAGGCGGTGATGCAACCAGCCAGGATGCTCTCGGTGGTACAGCTGTAGAACCTTTTGAGGATCTGAGGACACATGCCAAATCTTTTCAGTCTCCTGAGTGGGAATAGATGTTGTCTTGCCCTCTTCACGACTGTCAGCTGAGCTGATCTTTAGGAGATAACAGAGGAGGAGTAGGAGGAGGAGGAGGAGAAGGAGGAGGGAGAAAGCAGTGTCTCAGATAACATTACAGAGGGAAGCAAAGGGGAAATGGGGAGACAGGGGGGAGACAGGACGAGACGGGGGGGCAGGGGGAGACAGAACGAGACGGGGGGGCAGGGGGAGACAGGGGCAGTCAGCGGGAGACAGGGGGAGACGGGGAGGCAGGGGGAGACAGGACGAGACGAGGAGGCAGGGGGAGACTGGGAGAGGCAGGGGAAGACAGGGGGAGGCAGGGGGAGACAGGACGAGACGGGGAGGCAGGGGAGACTGGGGGAGGCAGGGGGAGACAGGACGAGACGGGGAGGCAGGGGAGACTGGGGGAGGCAGGGGGGAGACAGGACGAGACGGGGAGGCAGGGGGGAAACAGGGGGAGTCAGGGGGAGTCAGGGGGAGTCAGAGGGAGACAGACGGAGGGGACAAACACAGGGGGAGTCAGGGGGAGTCAGAGGGAGACAGAGGGAGGGGACAAACACAGGGGGAGTTCCTTGATCAGTGTTCCACCACCAGCGTGGGCTGCGGAGCACGCTGCCTATTCAAATCTACTCAGCAGGGGTCCGAGGACTGGCTTTATCTGATTGAGGGAAAAAAAACTGAACATCAGCCTTGTTACGGATCAGAGAGGGCTGGGGGAAAAAGAGACAAACACAATACTGACTATACCATCACATAGTGTTCTCTATACCATCACATAGTGTTATCTATACCATCACATAGTGTTATCTATACCATCACATAGTGTTATCTAAACCATCACATAGTGTTATCTATACCATCACATAGTGTTATCTATACCATCACATAGTGTTATCTATACCATCACATAGTGTTATCTATACCATCACATAGTGTTCTCTATACCATCACATAGTGTTATCTATACCATCACATAGTGTTATCTATACCATCACATAGTGCTCTCTATACCATCACATAGTGTTATCTATACCATCACATAGTGTTATCTATACCATCACATAGTGTTATCTATACCATCACATAGTGTTCTCTATACCATCACATGGTGTTATCTATACCATCACATAGTGTTATCTATACCATCACATAGTGTTATCTATACCATCACATAGTGTTATCTATACCATCACATAGTGTTATCTATACCATCACATAGTGTTATCTATACCATCACATAGTGTTATCTATACCATCACATAGTGTTCTCTAAAACAGTATGCTGTCTATACCATCACATAGTGTTATCTATACCATCACATAGTGTTCTCTATACCATCACATAGTGTTATCTATACCATCACATAGTGTTCTCTATACCATCACATAGTGTTATCTATACCATCACATAGTGTTATCTATACCATCACATAGTGTTATCTATACCATCACATAGTGTTATCTATACCATCACATAGTGTTATCTATACCATCACATAGTGTTATCTATACCATCACATAGTGTTCTCTAAAACAGTATGCTGTCTATACCATCACATAGTGTTATCTATACCATCACATAGTGTTCTCTATACCATCACATAGTGTTATCTATACCATCACATAGTGTTATCTATACCATCACATAGTGTTATCTATACCATCACATAGTGTTATCTAAACCATCACATAGTGTTATCTATACCATCACATAGTGTTATCTATACCATCACATAGTGTTCTCTATACCATCACATAGTGTTATCTATACCATCACATAGTGTTATCTATACCATCACATAGTGCTCTCTATACCATCACATAGTGTTATCTATACCATCACATAGTGTTCTCTATACCATCACATAGTGTTATCTATACCATCACATAGTGTTATCTATACCATCACATAGTGTTATCTATACCATCACATAGTGTTCTCTATACCATCACATAGTGTTCTCTATACCATCACATAGTGTTATCTATACCATCACATAGTGTTATCTATACCATCACATAGTGTTCTCTAAAACAGTATGCTGTCTATACCATCACATAGTGTTATCTATACCATCACATAGTGTTCTCTATACCATCACATAGTGTTATCTATACCATCACATAGTGTTCTCTAAAACAGTATGCTGTCTATACCATCACATAGTGTTATCTATACCATCACATAGTGTTATCTATACCATCACATAGTGTTATCTATACCATCACATAGTGTTCTCTATACCATCACATAGTGTTCTCTATACCATCACATAGTGTTATCTATACCATCACATAGTGTTATCTATACCATCACATAGTGTTCTCTAAAACAGTATGCTGTCTATACCATCACATAGTGTTATCTATACCATCACATAGTGTTCTCTATACCATCACATAGTGTTATCTATACCATCACATAGTGTTATCTATACCATCACATAGTGTTATCTATACCATCACATAGTGTTATCTATACCATCACATAGTGTTATCTATACCATCACATAGTGTTATCTATACCATCACATAGTGTTATCTATACCATCACATAGTGTTATCTATACCATCACATAGTGTTCTCTGGTTACAGGATATCAAATCAAATCAAATCAAATTTATTTACATAGCCCTTCGTACATCAGCTGATATCTCAAAGTGCTGTACAGAAACCCAGCCTAAAACCCCAAACAGCAAACAATGCAGGTGTAAAAGCACGGATATTAGATATTATATTACTGCAGCTGTCCTTTTGTACTAGAACCTATAACATACATTTCGTTAGAAGTTTTGTTCTCTCTGTTCCGTGTCGTCTCAAGTGCTCGAGGATAAATAGTGACCTCGTCACCTATCGTTCCCATGGTTACAGGTCAACAACTTCCTCAGAAGAAAAAAAAACATTCTGTGTTTACTTATATAATGATAATAACACATAATGCAAATCAGTTCTCCACGTTTTCCATTGAATGGTATTGAGACGTAGTTTCCCAAAGAACAGACAGTACAAAGATGCAGTATAGTTACACGCAGTAAATCAGGAATAGAACCAATTAGTGAGTCTCGTAACAATGTGGAGCTATAAACAGGAAGTACCAGATCAATATGGAGCTATGTACAGGAAGTACCAGATCAATGTGGAGCTATATACAGGAAGTACCAGATCAATATGGAGCTATGTACAGGAAGTACCAGATCAATATGGAGCTATGTACAGGGAGTACCAGATCAATATTGAGCTATGTACAGGAAGTACCAGATCACTGTGGAGCTATATACAGGAAGTACCAGATCAATGTGGAGCTATGTACAGGAAGTACCAGATCAATGTGGAGCTATGTACAGGAAGTACCAGATCAATGTGGAGCTATGTACAGGAAGTACCAGATCAATGTGGAGCTATGTACAGGAAGTACCAGATCAATGTGGAGCTATGTACAGGAAGTACCAGATCAATATGGAGCTATGTACAGGAAGTACCAGATCAATGTGGAGCTATGTACAGGAAGTACCAGATCAATGTGGAGCTATGTACAGGAAGTACCAGATCAATGTGGAGCTATATACAGGAAGTACCAGATCAATGTGGAGCTATATACAGGAAGTACCAGATCAATGTGGAGCTATGTACAGGAAGTACCAGATCAATGTGGAGCTATATACAGGAAGTACCAGATCAATGTGGAGCTATATACAGGAAGTATCAGATCAATGTGGAGCTATATACAGGAAGTACCAGATCAATGTGGAGCTATATACAGGAAGTACCAGATCAATGTGGAGCTATGTACAGGAAGTACCAGATCAATGTGGAGCTATGTACAGGAAGTACCAGATCAATATGGAGCTATGTACAGGAAGTACCAGATCAATATGGAGCTATGTACAGGAAGTACCAGATCAATATGGAGCTATGTACAGGAAGTACCAGATCAATGTGGAGCTATGTACAGGAAGTACCAGATCAATATGGAGCTATGTACAGGAAGTACCAGATCAATGTGGAGCTATGTACAGGAAGTACCAGATCAATATGGAGCTATGTACAGGAAGTACCAGATCAATATGGAGCTATATACAGGAAGTACCAGATCAATGTGGAGCTATGTACAGGAAGTACCAGATCAATATGGAGCTATGTACAGGAAGTACCAGATCAATGTGGAGCTATGTACAGGAAGTACCAGATCAATATGGAGCTATATACAGGAAGTACCAGATCAATATGGAGCTATATACAGGAAGTACCAGATCAATATGGAGCTATATACAGGAAGTACCAGATCAATATGGAGCTATGTACAGGAAGTACCAGATCAATGTGGAGCTATGTACAGGAAGTACCAGATCAATATGGAGCTATGTACAGGAAGTACCAGATCAATATGGAGCTATATACAGGAAGTACCAGATCAATGTGGAGCTATATACAGGAAGTATCAGATCAATGTGGAGCTATATACAGGAAGTACCAGATCAATGTGGAGCTATATACAGGAAGTACCAGATCAATGTGGAGCTATGTACAGGAAGTACCAGATCAATGTGGAGCTATGTACAGGAAGTACCAGATCAATATGGAGCTATGTACAGGAAGTACCAGATCAATATGGAGCTATGTACAGGAAGTACCAGATCAATATGGAGCTATATACAGGAAGTACCAGATCAATGTGGAGCTATGTACAGGAAGTACCAGATCAATATGGAGCTATGTACAGGAAGTACCAGATCAATATGGAGCTATGTACAGGAAGTACCAGATCAATGTGGAGCTATGTACAGGAAGTACCAGATCAATGTGGAGCTATGTACAGGAAGTACCAGATCAATGTGGAGCTATGTACAGGAAGTACCAGATCAATGTGGAGCTATGTACAGGAAGTACCAGATCAATATGGAGCTATGTACAGGAAGTACCAGATCAATATGGAGCTATATACAGGAAGTACCAGATCAATGTGGAGCTATATACAGGAAGTACCAGATCAATGTGGAGCTATGTACAGGAAGTACCAGATCAATGTGGAGCTATATACAGGAAGTACCAGATCAATGTGGAGCTATATACAGGAAGTACCAGATCAATATGGAGCTATGTACAGGAAGTACCAGATCAATGTGGAGCTATATACAGGAAGTACCAGATCAATGTGGAGCTATATACAGGAAGTACCAGATCAATATGGAGCTATATACAGGAAGTACCAGATCAATGTGGAGCTATATACAGGAAGTACCAGATCAATGTGGAGCTATGTACAGGAAGTACCAGATCAATATGGAGCTATGTACAGGAAGTACCAGATCAATGTGGAGCTATGTACAGGAA
>NC_068427.1:53011349-53031349 GCF_023373465.1 Oncorhynchus keta
CAGACAGTCACATAGTCAACGACGGATAGTGACGGATGAACAATGTGCTATGTGTTTTAAACGCTGGAACTGTCAACCGGGCTCTCGTTCCGCGACGGTTATTCCTCTTGCCGCAGGCGTCGTCGTGAGCCCACTAGTTCCCCGGGGCCGTCGTTGTATCTACATTTTACACACAAAATCTATGATTAAAAAAAAAGGAATGTACAGTTACAGCCTAAATTGCCTATCAATTGATCTAATATTTTATTAATTGAGATTACATTTCAACAGTTTTAGTGTACTCGGTGATTTGAAAAACATATATGTCATTTTAGCAGACGCTCTTAAATCAGAGTGATTTACATGAGCAAGTATGGTCAAAGAGCCTTGCTCAAGGGAACACCGACACGTTCCACCCAGTCGGCGTGGAGACTCAAACCAGAGAGTCGTTTGGGTTACTACGCTCTTGAACCGCTACGCTACCTGACGCCCTAAACAAAGCTCCTGTTCTCCTCTTGTCATCGGGGCGTCTCGTTGAAACGATAAGACGTGAACAGTCAGCGGTTTAACTTCACACGAGGCTTATCTCAAATCTGCGTTCCAATTTTTGTAATTAAAATCCAATATATTCTTAATCTCTCAGATGTAACCTTTGATTCTATGAGTTGATTATGTTTTTGGGATTTAATTACACTGTCTTGGGTCTAATGATTCGTGTTTATATGTAGTGTTTAATTCATTTCAATGTGTTTAGTGGAACCTATAAAGGTTTTCTATTTACAGTATTTACATTAGTGACATGATTTATATTTTATTTTGTCACAATCATTTAAAGTCTAGCTACAGTATTACCCCTCACGAGCCCATTTTAACTCCTAACAATCCATACAGTTTGTGATTAAAACGCGCAGGCAGTGTCTCAATTGATTGCTGTCAAATGACAGTTTGTTTAGCAAATCAAAACGTGATTTGTATCAGCCGAGTGAACTCGACGTAGCCGACAGGGAAAAAAACAGCATTGGATTTGACTGGGGATCCGTTTTGAAAAGTTGGGTGTATGTCGTCGTCCCTTGAACCGGTGCTCGTTGTTTGTTTTTTTTTGTCCGTTTGAAATGGCTTGACCTTAAGTGAGATGTTGTTCCTGAGAGCAGGCTGTAGAGACTGGCGGAGTTGGTAACTAAATTAACCCGCTCCAGATATCCGGGACGGGGAATCAGTAGCCTCACTGGCAAACACATAATCGTGCTAAATGTTTGGTGAGGAAAACTTTTTTTATTCTTGTCCATTTGATTTCACGGATCCCATCTCTTCACTATCGAGTGGCATGCGGTTTTCTATTGAATCTCAAACATATTTCAAATGTAGGTTTTATTTTGACGTTTGAAATACAAAATATATAGATATAAATAACACGATGTTATTATTGATAATGTCACAGTAATTGAAAGACACTGCATTATCTTACAATTGTGCAGCTTTCTAAATAATTAAACCGTATAGCATAGTAACAACATAGTAGGCTGTAATAGCGCAACATCACACGCATTTATCCGTACAATCCATTTTCATGTTTGAATGTTCATTAAAGCAAAGGGGTGTTATGTGGTCTTGAAATGTTCATACTACTAAGGTATTATCTTATCTCCATGATGGAGGTCTGTGAACTAATCAGATATTAGAGGCTTTTCCTTCAGGGGGGACAAAACCAGTAGCTTAGCCTGGTAGCCTGGTAGTCTGGTAGCCTGGTAGCCTGGTAGCCTGGTAGCCTGGTAGTCTTGTAGCCTGGTAGTCTGGTAGTCTGGTAGTCTGGTAGTCTGGCAGCCTGGTAGTCTGGTAGTCTTGTAGCCTGGTAGTCTGGTAGCCTGGTAGTCTGGTAGTCTGGCAGCCTGGTAGCCTGGTAGCCTGGTAGTCTGGTAGCCTGGTAGCCTGGTAGTCTTGTAGCCTGGTAGTCTGGTAGCCTGGTAGTCTGGTAGCCTGGTAGCCTGGTAGCCTGGTAGCCTGGTAGTCTGGTAGTCTTGTAGCCTGGTAGCCTGGTAGTCTGGTAGCCTGGTGGCCTGGTAGTCTGGTAGCCTGGTAGTCTGGTAGCCTGGTCGCCTGGTAGACTGGCAGCCTGGGTGTCTGGTAGCCTGGGTGTGTGGTAGCCTGGTAGTCTGGTAGCCTGGTAGTCTGGTAGTCTGGTAGCCTGGTAGTCTGATAGCCTGGTAGCCTGGTAGACTGGTAGTCTGGTAGCCTGGTAGTCTGGTAGTCTGGTAGCCTGGTAGTCTGATAGCCTGGTAGTCTGATAGCCTGGTAGTCTGGTCGTCTGGTAGCCTGGTAGCCTGGTAGCCTGGTAGTCTGGTAGCCTGGTAGACTGGCAGCCTGGGTGTCTGGTAGCCTGGGTGTCTGGTAGCCTGGGTGTCTGGTAGCCTGGTAGTCTGGTAGCCTGGTAGTTCTAGTACTGCTCTCCTTAATTGGTTTATACCCACATGAAGAGCTAGCCTCATTTAACCAGACTGAACACTGTGTGTGTGAGAAAGGGAGATAGCGAGATAGCGGGAGAGATATAAATAGAGATAGAGAGAGGGGTAGGGAGGAGAGAGGCAGAGAGAGAGAGTAGGGAGGAGAGAGAAAGAGGCAGAGAGAGAGAGGTAGGGAGTAGAGAGAGAGAGAGAGGTAGGGAGGATAGAGAAAGAGGCAGAGAGAGAGAGAGAGAGGTAGGGAGGAGAGAGAAAGAGGCAGAGAGAGAGAGAGAGGTAGGGAGGAGAGAGAAAGAGGCAGAGAGAGAGAGAGAGGTAGGGAGGAGAGAGAAAGAGACAGAGAGAGAGAGAGGTAGGGAGGAGAGAGAAAGAGACAGAGAGAGAGAGGTAGGGAGGAGAGAGAAAGAGACAGAGAGAGGGAGAGGGAGGGAGGAGAGTGAAAGAGACAGAGAGAGAGAGGTAGGGAGGAGAGAGAAAGAGACAGAGAGAGAGGTAGGGAGGGAGGAGAGTGAAAGAGACAGAGAGAGAGGTAGGGAGGAGAGTGAAAGAGACAGAGAGAGAGGTAGGGAGGAGAGTGAAAGAGACAGAGAGAGGTAGGGAGGGAGGAGAGAGAAAGAGGCAGAGAGAGAGAGAGAGAGAGAGAGGTAGGGAGGAGAGAGAAAGAGGCAGAGAGAGAGAGTAGGGAGGAGAGAGAAAGAGGCAGAGAGAGAGAGGTAGGGAGTAGAGAGAGAGAGAGAGAGAGAGGTAGGGAGGATAGAGAAAGAGGCAGAGAGAGAGAGAGAGAGAGAGAGGTAGGGAGGAGAGAGAGCGAGAGAGAGAGAGAGAGAGAGAGAGAGAGAGAGAGAGAGAGAGAGAGAGAGAGAGAGAGAGAGAGAGAGAGAGAGAGAGAGAGAGAGAGAGAGAGAGAGAGAAAAAATATATATATAGAGAAAAATATAGAGAGAGAGAGAGAGAGAGAGGTGTTCATTCTGGTTGGTTTAACCAGGCATCATCATGTGGGTAAATAAACAATTATTGGCTGTTAGTCAATTACAGAATAACAGACAGCAGTATCCATACAGTCAGTGTTTTCTACTGCAGTATCATCCAGACCTTTCTCCTTCGGCTTGCCGTGTTGTAATAACTAGGGGTTTGGTATGTTTTGTTGTGTTTGCTGGTCAAAATTGTAGTGTCGTGAAACTGTGTTCACTGTAGTGAAACACAAGCCACCTGCTTAAATCTGCTGCTGTTTCTGCTGATTTCTAGCAGTAAACAGCTGCACCGATGGGAATCCTCGCGCGCGTGTGTGTTTTATCTGTGTGTCTGTGTGTGTTTTCTCTGTGTGTCTGTGTGTGTTTTCTCTGTGTGTGTGTGTGTGTTTTCTCTGTGTGTGTGTGTGCGTGTGTGTGTGTGTGTGCGTAAACTTTTTCATGTGAAGCAACAGTTTGAGAAGATACGTAATGTTGTTGTTTTGGTCATGGATTTATCCTCCCTCAATAACTTATTTTGTTTGTATTCACACTTTACGTCAGGAGATACAAGAGATGTTCTCCTCTGGCTTGAACACAGTGGTATAACATGTATTTAAAATGTCACTAGATTTGGTCCTAGTTCTGTGTAGCCCGACTGCGCACCGTGTTAAAGGCAGTTGAAGTAATGGGCTGCTGCAACTGCTTCACTATGGTGGGGAAAATGGAAAGGGGAAATGGAATGGGGAAATGGAATGGGGAAATGGAAAGGGGAAATGGAAAGGGGAAATGGGACGGGGAAATGGAATGGGGAAATGGAAAGGGGAAATGGAATGGGGAAATGGAAAGGGGAAATGGAATGGGGAAATGGAAAGGGGAAATGGAAAGGGGAAATGGAATGGGGAAATGGAAAGGGGAAATGGAATGGGGAAATGGAATGGGGAAATGGAATGGGGAAATGGAAAGGGGAAATGGAATGGGGAAATGGAATGGGGAAATGGAATGGGGAAATGGAAAGGGGAAATGGAATGGGGAAATGGAATGGGGAAATGGAAAGGGGAAATGGAAAGGGGAAATGGAATGGGGAAATGGAATGGGGAAATGGAATGGGGAAATGGAAATGGGAAATGGAATGGGGAAATGGAATGGGGAAATGGAAAGGGGAAATGGAAATGGGGAAATGGAAAGGGGAAATGGAATGGGGAAATGGAATGGGGAAATGGAAAGGGGAAATGGAATGGGGAAATGGAAAGGGGAAATGGAATGGGGAAATGGAATGGGGAAATGGAATGGGGAAATGGAAAGGGGAAATGGAATGGGGAAATGGAAAGGGAAATGGAATGGGGAAATGGAATGGGGAAATGGAAAGGGGAAATGGAATGGGGAAATGGAAAGGGTTTATGGAATGGGGAAATGGAATGGGGAAATGGAATGGGGAAATGGAATGGGGAAATGGAAAGGGTTTATGGAATGGGGAAATGGAATGGGGAAATGGGGAAATGGAAAGGGTGGAAAGGGGAAATGGAATGGGGAAATGGAATGGGGAAATAGGACATGGAAAGGGGAAATGGAATGGCGAAATGGAAAGGGGAAATGGAATGGGGAAATGGAATGGCGAAATGGAAAGGGGAAATGGAATGGGGAAATGGAAAGGGTTTATGGAATGGGGAAATGGAATGGGGAAATGGAATGGGGAAATGGAAAGGGGAAATGGAATGGGGAAATGGAATGGCGAAATTGAAAGGGGAAATGGAATGGGGAAATGGAAAGGGTTTATGGAATGGGGAAATGGAATGGGGAAATGGAATGGGGAAATGGAAAGGGGAAATGGAATGGGGAAATGGAAAGGGTTTATGGAATGGGGAAATGGAATGGGGAAATAGGACATGGAAAGGGGAAATGGAATGGCAAAATGGAAAGGGGAAATGGAATGGGGAAATGGAAAGGGGAAATGGAATGGGGAAATGGAAAGGGTTTATGGAATGGGGAAATGGAATGGGGAAATGGAATGGGGAAATGGAAAGGGGAAATGGAATGGGGAAATGGAAAGGGGAAATGGAAAGGGGAAATGGGACGGGGAAAGGGAAAGGGATTTATTTTTTATAAACTTTTCTAAACTGATTTTCACCTGCTATTAACCTGCTATTCACCTGTTAGTCCCCTGTTATTCACCTGCTATTCACCTGCTATTAACCTGTTATTCACCTGTTATTCACCTGCTATTCACCAGCTATTCACCTGTTATTCACCTGTTATTCACCTGTTATTCACCTGCTATTCACCTGTTATTAACCTGCTATTCACCTGCTATTCACCTGTTATTCACCTGTTAGTCCCCCGTTATTCACCTGCTATTCACCTGCTATTAACCTGCTATTCACCTGTTAGTCCCCCGTTATTCACCTGCTATTCACCTGCTATTAACCTGCTATTCACCTGCTATTCACCTGTTATTCACCTGTTATTCACCTGCTATTCACCTGCTATTCACCTGCTATTAACCTGCTATTCACTTGTTATTCACCTGCTATTCACCTGTTATTCACCTGCTATTCACCTGCTATTCACCTGCTATTCACTTGTTATTCACCTGCTATTCACCTGTTATTAACCTGCTATTCACCTGTTATTCACCTGCTATTCACCTGCTATTCACCAGCTATTCACTTGTTATTCACCTGCTATTCACTTGTTATTCACCTGCTATTCACCTGTTATTCACCTGTTATTCACCTGTTATTCACCTGCTATTCACCTGCTATTCACCAGCTATTCACTTGTTATTCACCTGCTATTCACCTGCTATTCACCAGCTATTCACCTGCTATTCACCTGCTATTCACCTGCTATTCACCAGCTATTCACTTGTTATTCACCTGCTATTCACCTGCTATTCACCAGCTATTCACCTGCTATTCACCTGCTATTCACCAGCTATTCACTTGTTATTCACCTGCTATTCACCTGCTATTCACCAGCTATTCACCTGTTATTCACCTGTTATTCACCTGCTATTCACCTGCTATTAACCTGTTATTCTCCTGTTATTCACCTGCTATTCTCCTGTTATTCACCTGCTATTCACCTGTTATTCACCTGCTTTTCACCTGCTATTCACCTGCTATTCACCTGTTATTCACCTGTTATTCACCTGTTACTCACCTGCTGTTCACCTGTTATTCACCTGCTATTCACCTGCTATTAACCTGTTATTTACCTGCTATTCACCTGCTATTCACCTGTTATTCACCTGCTATTCACCTGTTATTCACCTGCTATTCACCTGATTTTCACCTGCTATTCACCTGTTATTCACCTGTTATTCACCTGCTGTTCACCTGCTATTCACTTGTTATTCACCTGTTATTCACCTGCTGTTCACCTGCTATTCACCTGCTGTTCACCTGCTATTCACTTGTTATTCACCTGTTATTCACCTGTTAGTCACCTGCTGTTCACCTGTTAGTCACCTGTTATTCACCTGCTGTTCACCTGCTATTCACCTGCTGTTCACCTGCTATTCACCTGCTATTCACCTGTTATTCACCTGCTATTAACCTGTTATTCACCTGCTATTAACCTACTGTTCACTTGTTATTCACCTGCTTTTCACCTGTTATTCACCTGCTATTCACCTGTTATTCACCTGCTATTAACCTACTGTTCACTTGTTATTCACCTGCTATTCACCTGTTATTCACCTGTTATTCACCTGCTGTTCACCTGCTATTCACCTGCTTTTCACCTGTTATTCACCTGTTATTCACCTGTTATTCACCTGCTATTCACCTGCTATTCACTTGTTATTCACCTGCTATTCACCTGCTATTCACCTGCTATTCACTTGTTATTCACCTGCGATTCACCTGTTATTCACCTGTTATTCACCTGCTATTCACCTGCTATTCACTTGTTATTCACCTGCTATTCACCTGTTATTCACCTGTTATTCACCTGCTATTAACCTGCTATTCACCTGTTATTCACCTGTTATTCACCTGCTTTTCACCTGTTATTCACCTGCTATTAACCTGCTATTCACCTGTTATTCACCTGTTATTCACCTGTTATTCACCTGTTATTCACCTGTTATTCACCTGCTATTAACCTGCTATTCACCTGTTATTCACCTGTTATTCACCTGTTATTCACCTGTTATTCACCTGCTATTAACCTGCTATTCACTTGTTATTCACCTGCTATTCACCTGTTATTCACTTGTTATTCACCTGTTATTCACCTGCTATTAACCTGTTATTCACCTGCTATTAACCTGCTATTCACCTGTTATTCACCTGTTATTCACCTGTTATTCACCTGTTATTCACCTGTTATTCACCTGCTATTAACCTGCTATTCACCTGTTATTCACCTGTTATTCACCTGTTATTCACCTGTTATTCACCTGCTATTAACCTGCTATTCACTTGTTATTCACCTGCTATTCACCTGTTATTCACTTGTTATTCACCTGTTATTCACCTGCTATTAACCTGTTATTCACTTGTTATTCACCTGCTATTCACCTGTTATTCACTTGTTATTCACCTGTTATTCACCTGCTATTCACCTGTTATTCACTTGTTATTCACCTGCTATTCACCTGTTATTCACTTGTTATTCACCTGCGATTCACCTGTTATTCACCTGTTATTCACCTGTTATTCACCTGCTATTCACCTGTTATTCACTTGTTATTCACCTGTTATTCACCTGTTATTCACCTGTTATTCACCTGTTATTCACCTGTTATTCACCTGCTATTCACCTGTTATTCACTTGTTATTCACCTGTTATTCACCTGCTATTAACCTGCTATTCACTTGTTATTCACCTGCTATTCACCTGTTATTCACCTGTTATTCACCTGCTATTAACCTGCTATTCACCTGCGATTCACCTGTTATTCACCTGTTATTTACCTGCTATTCACCTGTTATTCACCTGTTAGTCACATCTTATTCACCTGCTATTCACCTGTTATTCACTTGTTATTCACCTGCGATTCACCTGTTATTCACCTGTTATTCACCTGCTATTCACCTGCTATTCACTTGTTATTCACCTGCTATTCACCTGTTATTCACCTGTTATTCACCTGTTATTCACCTGCTATTAACCTGCTATTCACCTGTTATTCACCTGTTATTCACCTGCTTTTCACCTGTTATTCACCTGCTATTAACCTGCTATTCACCTGCTTTTCACCTGTTATTCACCTGCTATTAACCTGCTATTCACCTGTTATTCACCTGTTATTCACCTGCTTTTCACCTGTTATTCACCTGCGATTCACCTGTTATTCACCTGTTATTCACCTGCTATTCACCTGCTATTCACTTGTTATTCACCTGTTATTCACCTGTTATTCACCTGTTATTCACCTGCTATTCACCTGCTATTCACCTGCTATTCACCTGTTATTCACCTGTTATTCACCTGTTATTAACCTGCTATTCACCTGTTATTCACCTGTTATTCACCTGTTATTCACCTGCTTTTCACCTGTTATTCACCTGCTATTCACCTGTTATTCACCTGTTATTCACCTGTTATTCACCTGCTTTTCACCTGCTATTCACCTGTTATTCACCTGCTATTAACCTGCTATTCACCTGTTATTCACCTGTTATTCACCTGCTATTAACCTGCTATTCACCTGCTATTCACCTGTTATTCACCTGCTATTCAACTGTTATTCACCTGTTATTCACCTGCTATTCAACTGTTATTCACCTGTTATTCACCTGTTATTAACCTGCTATTCACCTGTTATTTACCTGCTATTCACCTGCTATTAACCTGTTATTAACCTGTTATTCACCTGCTATTCACCTGCTATTCACCTGCTATTCACCTGCTATTCACATGTTATTCACATGTTATTCACCTGTTATTCACATGTTATTCACCTGCTATTCACCTGTTAGTCACCTGTTATTCACATGTTATTCACCTGTTATTCACATGTTATTCACCTGCTATTCACCTGCTATTCACATGTTATTCACCTGTTATTCACATGTTATTCACCTGTTATTCACCTGTTATTCACCTGTTATTCACATGTTATTCACCTGTTATTTAACCGCTATTCACCTGCTATTCACCTGCTATTCACCTGCTATTCACCTGCTATTCACCTGTTATTCACCTGCTATTCACCTGTTATTCACCTGCTATTCACCTGTTATTCACCTGTTATTCACCTGTTATTCACCTGTTATTCACCTGTTATTCACCTGTTATTCACCTGTTATTCACCTGTTATTCACCTGTTATTCACCTGTTATTCACCTGTTATTCACCTGTTATTCACCTGTTATTCACCTGTTATTCACCTGTTATTCACCTGTTATTCACCTGTTATTCACCTGTTATTCACCTGTTATTCACCTGTTATTCACCTGTTATTCACCTGTTATTCACCTGCTATTCACCTGTTATTCACCTGCTATTCACCTGTTATTCACATGTTATTCACATGTTATTCACCTGCTATTCACATGTTATTCACCTGCTATTCACCTGTTATTCACCTGTTATTCACCTGTTATTCACCTGTTATTCACCTGTTATTCACCTGTTATTCACATGTTATTCACCTGCTATTCACCTGTTATTCACCTGTTATTCACCTGTTATTCACCTGTTATTCACCTGTTATTCACCTGTTATTCACCTGTTATTCACCTGTTATTCACCTGCTATTCACCTGCTATTCACCTGTTATTCACCTGTTATTCACCTGCTATTCACCTGCTATTCACCTGCTATTCACCTGCTATTCACCTGTTATTCACCTGCTATTCACCTGTTATTCACCTGCTATTCACCTGTTATTCACCTGTTATTCACCTGCTATTCACCTGCTATTCACCTGTTATTCACCTGCTATTCACCTGCTATTCACCTGTTATTCACCTGTTATTCACCTGCTATTCACCTGTTATTCACCTGCTATTCACCTGTTATTCACCTGTTATTCACCTGTTATTCACCTGTTATTCACCTGTTATTCACCTGCTATTCACCTGCTATTCACCTGTTATTCACCTGTTATTCACCTGCTATTCACCTGCTATTCACCTGCTATTCACCTGCTATTCACCTGTTATTCACCTGTTATTCACCTGTTATTCACATGTTATTCACCTGTTATTCACCTGTTATTCACCTGCTATTCACCTGCTATTCACCTGCTATTCACCTGTTATTCACCTGTTATTCACCTGTTATTCACATGTTATTCACATGTTATTCACCTGTTATTCACCTGTTATTCACCTGCTATTCACCTGCTATTCACCTGTTATTCACCTGATATTCTCCTGTTATTCACCTGCTATTCACCTGTTATTCACCTGTTATTCACCTGCTATTCACCTGCTATTCACCTGCTATTCACCTGCTATTCACCTGCTATTCACCTGTTATTCACCTGCTATTCGTTTTGGGTGGAGATCAAAGAAATGGAGGTGTGTCTATAGATACACTGTATTAATGGAGGTGTGGAGGAGGAGGTGTGTCTATAGATACACTGTATTAATGGAGGTGTGGAGGAGGTGTGTCTATAGATACACGGTATTAATGGAGGTGTGTCTATAGATACACTGTATTAATGGAGGTGTGGAGGAGGTGTGTCTATAGATACACTGTATTAATGGAGGTGTGTCTATAGATACACTGTATTAATGGAGGTGTGTCTATAGATACACTGTATTAATGGAGGTGTGGAGGAGGTGTGTCTACAGATACACTGTATTAATGGAGGTGTGTCTATAGATACACTGTATTAATGGAGGTGTGGAGGAGGTGTGTCTATAGATACACTGTATTAATGGAGGTGTGTCTATAGATACACTGTATTAATGGAGGTGTGTCTATAGATACACTGTATTAATGGAGGTGTGTCTACAGATACACTGTATTAATGGAGGTGTGTCTATAGATACACTGTATTAATGGAGGTGTGTCTATAGATACACTGTATTAATGGAGGTGTGTCTATAGATACACTGTATTAATGGAGGTGTGTCTATAGATACACTGTATTAATGGAGGTGTGTCTATAGATACACTGTATTAATGGAGGTCTGTCTACTGATACACTGTATTAATGGAGGTGTGGAGGAGGAGGTGTGTCTATAGATACACTGTATTAATGGAGGTGTGTCTACTGATACACTGTATTAATGGAGGTGTGGAGGAGGAGGTGTGTCTATAGATACACTGTATTAATGGAGGTGTGTCTACTGATACACTGTATTAATGGAGGTGTGGTGGAGGAGGTGTGTCTATAGATACACTGTATTAATGGAGGTGTGTCTATAGATACACTGTATTAATGGAGGTGTGGTGGAGGAGGTGTGTCTATAGATACACTGTATTAATGGAGGTGTGGTGGAGGAGGTGTGTCTATAGATACACTGTATTAATGGAGGTGTGGTGGAGGAGGTGTGTCTATAGATACACTGTATTAATGGAGGTGTGTCTACAGATACACTGTATTAATTGGAGGTGTGTCTATAGATACACTGTATTAATGGAGGTGTGTCTATAAATACACTGTATTAATGGAGGTGTGTCTACAGATACACTGTATTAATGGAGGTGTGTCTACTGATACACTGTATTAATGGAGGTGTGTCTATAGATACACTGTATTAATGGAGGTGTGTCTACTGATACACTGTATTAATGGAGGTGTGTCTACTGATACACTGTATTAATGGAGGTGTGTCTATAGATACACTGTATTAATGGAGGTGTGTCTATAGATACACTGTATTAATGGAGGTGTGTCTACTGATACACTGTATTAATGGAGATGTGTCTATAGATACACTGTATTAATGGAGGTGTGTCTACTGATACACTGTATTAATGGAGGTGTGTCTATAGATACACTGTATTAATGGAGGTGTGTCTATAGATACACTGTATTAATGGAGGTGTGTCTATAGATACACTGTATTAATGGAGGTGTGTCTATAGATACACTGTATTAATGGAGGTGTGTCTACAGATACACTGTATTAATGGAGGTGTGTCTACAGATACACTGTATTAATGGAGGTGTGTCTACAGATACACTATATTAATGGAGGTGTGGAGGAGGTGTGTCTACAGATACACTGTATTAATGGAGATGGGGTGGAGGAGGTGTGTCTATAGATACACTGTATTAATGGAGGTGTGGTGGAGGAGGTGTGTCTATAGATACACTGTATTAATGGAGGTGTGGAGGAGGAGGTGTGTCTATAGATACACTGTATTAATGGAGGTGTGGTGGAGGAGGTGTGTCTATAGATACACTGTATTAATGGAGGTGTGGAGGAGGAGGTGTGTCTATAGATACACTGTATTAATGGAGGTGTGGTGGAGGAGGTGTGTCTATAGATACACTGTATTAATGGAGGTGTGTCTACTGATACACTGTATTAATGGAGGTGTGTCTACTGATACACTGTATTAATGGAGGTGTGTCTACAGATACACTGTATTAATGGAGGTGTGGAGGAGGTGTGTCTATAGATACACTGTATTAATGGAGGTGTGGAGGAGGAGGTGTGTCTATAGATACACTGTATTAATGGAGGTGTGTCTATAGATACACTGTATTAATGGAGGTGTGTCTATAGATACACTGTATTAATGGAGGTGTGTCTACTGATACACTGTATTAATGGAGGTGTGTCTATAGATACACTGTATTAATGGAGGTGTGTCTATAGATACACTGTATTAATGGAGGTGTGTCTACTGATACACTGTATTAATGGAGGTGTGTCTACAGATACACTGTATTAATGGAGGTGTGTCTATAGATACACTGTATTAATGGAGGTGTGTCTACAGATACACTGTATTAATGGAGGTGTGGAGGAGGTGTGTCTATAGATACACTGTATTAATGGAGATGTGTCTATAGATATACTGTATTAATGGAGGTGTGGAGGAGGTGTGTCTACAGATATACTGTATTAATGGAGGTGTGTCTATAGATACACTGTATTAATGGAGGTGTGTCTACAGATATACTGTATTAATGGAGGTGTGTCTATAGATACACTGTATTAATGGAGGTGTGTCTACTGATACACTGTATTAATGGAGGTGTGTCTATAGATACACTGTATTAATGGAGGTGTGGAGGAGGTGTGTCTACAGATACACTGTATTAATGGAGGTGTGTCTATAGATATACTGTATTAATGGAGGTGTGTCTATAGATACACTGTATTAATGGAGGTGTGTCTACTGATACACTGTATTAATGGAGTTGTGTCTATAGATACACTGTATTAATGGAGGTGTGTCTACAGATATACTGTATTAATGGAGGTGTGTCTACAGATACACTGTATTAATGGAGGTGTGTCTATAGATACACTGTATTAATGGAGGTGTGTCTATAGATACACTGTATTAATGGAGGTGTGTCTATAGATACACTGTATTAATGGAGGTGTGTCTACAGATATACTGTATTAATGGAGGTGTGTCTATAGATATACTGTATTAATGGAGGTGTGTCTACAGATATACTGTATTAATGGAGGTGTGTCTATAGATACACTGTATTAATGGAGGTGTGTCTATAGATACACTGTATTAATGGAGGTGTGTCTATAGATACACTGTATTAATGGAGGTGTGTCTACAGATACACTGTATTAATGGAGGTGTGTCTACTGATACACTGTATTAATGGAGGTGTGTCTACTGATACACTGTATTAATGGAGGTGTGTCTACTGATACACTGTATTAATGGAGGTGTGTCTATAGATATACTGTATTAATGGAGGTGTGTCTATAGATATACTGTATTAATGGAGGTGTGGTGGAGGAGGTGTGTCTATAGATACACTGTATTAATGGAGGTGTGTCTACAGATACACTGTATTACTGGAGGTGTGTCTACTGATACACTGTATTAATGGAGGTGTGTCTATAGATATACTGTATTAATGGAGGTGTGTCTATAGATACACTGTATTAATGGAGGTGTGTCTATAGATATACTGTATTAATGGAGGTGTGTCTATAGATACACTGTATTAATGGAGGTGTGGAGATGTGTCTATAGATACACTGTACCCCCCTAATCACACGACCAGACACCCCCCAACCCCCTAATCACACGACCAGACTCCCCCACCCCACCACCCTAATCACACGACCAGACTCCCCACCCCACCCCTAATCACACGACCAGACTCCCCCCCCTAATCACACGACCAGACTCCCCCACCCCACCCCCTAATCACACGACCAGACTCCCCCACCCCACCCCCCACACGACCCCACCCCTAATCACACGACCAGACTAATCCCCCACCCCACCCCCTAATCACACGACCCCACCCCACCCCTAATCACCCCAGACCCCACCCCTAATCACACGACCAGACCCCACCCCCTAATCACACCCCATCCCCCCCAGACCCCACCCCCTAATCACACGACCAGACTCCCCCACCCCCTAATCACACGACCAGACCCACCCCCTAATCACACACAGACTCCCCCACCCCACCCCCCTAATCACACGACCAGACTCCCCCACCCCACCCCTAATCACACGACCAGACTCCCCCACCCCTAATCACACGACCAGACTCCCCTCACCCCCTAATCACACGACCAGACCCCCACCCCACCCCCTAATCACACGACCAGACTCCCCCACCCCCTAATCACACGACCAGACTCCACCCCCTAATCACACGACCAGACCCACCCCCTAATCACACGACCAGACTCCACCCCCCTAATCACACGACCAGACTCCACCCCCCCCACCCCACCCCAGACTCCACCCCTAATCACGACCAGACTCCCCACCCCACCCCCTAATCACCCCAGACCCCACCCCACCCCCTAATCACACGACCAGACTCCCCCACCCCACCCCTAATCAATATGAGTGATTTATTGCCACTTGTCAAAACAAGCTGTTTTTTTTTGGTGCTTGTTCAGTTTTATAAAGTTTTTTTTTTTTTTAAATACCATTAATATAATTACTATTGTTGCATTTGTGTAGATAGTACATTCTAATGTTGAGGCATTCGATACATCTCAAACTGTTTCTGCATATTAGTTATTGATTTGGGCTATTTATCAAAATGTCTTGTCAACAGGAAGCAGCGACAGCATCGTTTTTTTCAACGTTAAGAGTAATACATTTAACTGTCCACCTCTCAGTGGCGTTTTACTTAATCCTTTGAATGAGTCTAAAAGCTCCGATTTATTATAAAGATTTACCAGAAATCACCAAATCGTGTTTGACCTTCCTAATCGGGTTTTGTTCGTCTGGTGTTGAGTCTAGGAGGTTCTCTAATGGGGTTGTGTTCCTCCGGTGTTGGGTCTAGGAGGTTCTCTAATCGGGTTGTTTGTCCGGTGTTGGGTCTAGGAGGTTCTCTAATCGGGTTGTGTTCGTCTGGTGTTGAGTCTAGGAGGTTCTCTAATGGGGTTGTGTTCCTCCGGTGTTGAGTCTAGGAGGTTCTCTAATCGGGTTGTGTTCGTCCAGTGTTGAGTCTAGGAGGTTCTCTAATCGGGTTGTTCGTCTGGTGTTGAGTCTAGGAGGTTCTCTAATGGGGTTGTGTTTGTCCAGTGTTGAGTCTAGGAGGTTCTCTAATGGGGTTGTTTGTCCGGTGTTGGGTCTAGGAGGTTCTCTAATCGGGTTGTGTTCGTCTGGTGTTAAGTCTAGGAGGTTCTCTAATGGGGTTGTGTTCCTCCGGTGTTGAGTCTAGGAGGTTCTCTAATCTGGTTGTGTTCGTCCGGTGTTGAGTCTAGGAGGTTCTCTAATGGGGTTGTGTTCCTCCGGTGTTGAGTCTAGGAGGTTCTCTAATCGGGTTGTGTTCGTCCAGTGTTGAGTCTAGGAGGTTCTCTAATGGGGTTGTTCGTCTGGTGTTGGGTCTAGGAGGTTCTCTAATGGGGTTGTTCGTCTGGTGTTGGGTCTAGGAGGTTCTCTAATGGGGTTGATCGTCTGGTGTTGGGTCTAGGAGGTTCTCTAATCGGGTTGTTTGTCTGGTGTTGGGTCTAGGAGGTTCTCTAATCGTGGTGTTCTTCTGGTGTTGAGTCTAGGAGATTCTCTAATCGTGGTGTTCTTCTGGTGTTGAGTCTAGGAGGTTCTCTAATCGGGTTGTTCGTCTGGTGTTGAGTCTAGGAGGTTCTCTAATCGGGTTGTTCGTCTGGTGTTGAGTCTAGGAGGTTCTCTAATGGGGTTGTTAGTCTGGTGTTGAGTCTAGGAGGTTCTCTAATCGGGTTGTTCGTCTGGTGTTGAGTCTAGGAGGTTCTCTAATGGGGTTGTTCGTCTGGTGTTGAGTCTAGGAGGTTCTCTAATGGGGTTGTTCGTCTGGTGTTGAGTCTAGGAGGTTCTCTAATGGGGTTGTTCGTCTGGTGTTGAGTCTAGGAGGTTCTCTAATGGGGTTGTTCGTCTGGTGTTTGGTCTAAGAGGTTCTCTAATGGGGTTGTTCGTCTGGTGTTGGGTCTAGGAGGTTCTCTAATGGGGTTGTTCGTCTGGTGTTGAGTCTAGGAGGTTCTCTAATGGGGTTGTTCGTCTGGTGTTGAGTCTAGGAGGTTCTCTAATGGGGTTGTGTTCGTCTGGTGTTGAGTCTAGGAGGTTCTCTAATGGGGTTGTGTTCGTCTGATGTTGGGTCTAGGAGGTTCTCTAATGGGGTTGTTCGTCTGGTGTTGAGTCTAGGAGGTTCTCTAATGGGGTTGTTCGTCTGGTGTTGAGTCTAGGAGGTTCTCTAATGGGGTTGTTCGTCTGGTGTTGAGTCTAGGAGGTTCTCTAATGGGGTTGTTCGTCTGGTGTTGGGTCTAGGAGGTTCTCTAATGGGGTTGTTCGTCTGGTGTTGGGTCTAGGAGGTTCTCTAATGGGGTTGTTCGTCTGGTGTTGAGTCTAGGAGGTTCTCTAATGGGGTTGTGTTCGTCTGGTGTTGGGTCTAGGAGGTTCTCTAATGGGGTTGTTCGTCTGGTGTTGGGTCTAGGAGGTTCTCTAATGGGGTTGTTCGTCTGGTGTTGAGTCTAGGAGGTTCTCTAATGGGGTTGTTCGTCTGGTGTTGGGTCTAGGAGGTTCTCTATTGGGGTTGTGTTCGTCTGTTGTTGGGTCTAGGAGGTTCTCTAATGGGGTTGTTCGTCTGGTGTTGGGTCTAGGAGGTTCTCTAATGGGGTTGTTCGTCTGGTGTTGGGTCTAGGAGGTTCTCTCTCCTTTCCCCTCTGTTCCATAAGCTCATACCCTCATCCTTGGTATGTTAAAGGATCCGTCTGTCTCTCAGATCTCCGTGGTCTAATTTAAGGCACCTGGCTAGGGTCAAAACCCCTCCTTTAACATATGTGTGTGTTGTGTGTGTGTGTTATGGTATGTGTGTGCTGTGTGTGTGTGTGTGTTATGGTATGTGTGTGTTGTGTGTGTTATGGTGTGTCTGTGTTGTGTTGTGTGTGTGTGTTATGGTATGTGTGTGTTGTGTGTGTTATGGTGTGTCTGTGTTGTGTGTGTGTGTTATGGTATGTGTGTGTTGTGTGTGTGTGTTATGGTATGTGTGTGTTGTGTGTGTGTGTTATTTTGTGTGTTGTGTGTTGTGTGTTGTGTGTTGTGTTGTGTTGTGTGTTATTGTGTGTTGTGTGTTGTGTTGTGTTGTGTGTTATTGTGTGTTGTGTGTTGTGTTGTGTGTTGTGTGTTGTGTTATGTGTTGTGTGTTGTGTTTGTGTTGTGTGTTATTGTGTGTTGTGTGTTGTGTTGTGTTGTGTGTTATTGTGTGTTGTGTGTTGTGTTGTGTGTTGTGTTGTGTGTTGTGTTGTGTTGTGTTGTGTGTTGTGTTGTGTGTTGTGTGTTATTGTGTGTTGTGTGTTGTGTTGTGTTGTGTGTTATTGTGTGTTGTGTGTTGTGTTGTGTGTTGTGTTGTGTTGTGTTGTGTTGTGTTGTGTTATGTGTTGTGTTGTGTGTTGTGTGTTGTGTGTTGTGTTGTGTTGTGTGTTGTGTTGTGTTGTTTGTTGTGTTGTGTTGTGTTCTGTGTGTTGTGTGTTGTGTTGTGTTGTGTTGTGTGTTGTGTGTTATTGTGTGTTGTGTTGTGTGTTGTGTGTTGTGTTGTGTGTTGTGTGTTGTGTTGTGTGTTGTGTGTGTTGTGTGTTGTGTGTTGTGTGTTGTGTGTGTTGTGTGTTGTGTGTGTTGTGTGTTGTGTTGTGTGTTATTTTGTGTTGTGTGTTGTGTTGTGTGTTGTGTGTTGTGTTGTGTGTTGTGTTGTGTGTTGTGTGTTGTGTTGTGTTGTGTTGTGTGTTGTGTGTTATTGTGTGTTGTGTTGTGTGTTGTGTGTTGTGTTGTGTGTTGTGTGTTGTGTTGTGTGTTGTGTGTGTTGTGTGTTGTGTGTTGTGTGTTGTGTGTGTTGTGTGTTGTGTGTGTTGTGTGTTGTGTTGTGTGTTATTTTGTGTTGTGTGTTGTGTTGTGTGTTGTGTGTTGTGTTGTGTGTTGTGTTGTGTGTTGTGTGTTGTGTGGTGTGTGTTGTGTGTTGTGTGTGTTGTGTGTTATTTTGTGTTGTGTTGTGTGTTGTGGTGTGTGTTGTGTGTGTTGTGTGTTGTGTTGTGTGTTGTGGTGTGTGTTGTGGTGTGTGTTGTGTTGTGTGTGTTGTGGTGTGTGTTGTGGTGTGTGTTGTGGTGTGTGTTGTGGTGTGTGTTGTGGTGTGTGTTGTGGTGTGTGTTGTGTGTGTTGTGTGTTGTGTTGTGTTGTGTTGTGTGTTGTGGTGTGTGTTGTGTTGTGTGTTGTGGTGTGTGTTGTGTTGTGTGTGTTGTGTGTTGTGTTGTGTGTTGTGGTGTGTGTTGTGGTGTGTGTTGTGGTGTGTGTTGTGGTGTGTGTTGTGTTGTGTGTTGTGGTGTGTGTTGTGTGTGTTGTGTGTTGTGTTGTGTTGTGTTGTGTGTTGTGTTGTGTGTTATTTTGTGGTGTGTGTTGTGTTGTGTGTTGTGTGTGTTGTGTTGTGTGTTGTGTGTTGTGTGTTGTGTGTTGTGTTGTGTGTTGTGTGTTGTGTGTTGTGGTGTGTGTTGTGTTGTGTGTTGTGTTGTGTGTTGTGTGTTGTGTGTTGTGTGTTATGGTATGTGTGTGTTGTGTTGTGTGGTGTGTGTTGTGTGTTGTGTTGTGTGTTGTGTTGTGTGTTGTGTGGTGTGTGTTGTGTGTTGTGTGTTGTGTTGTCTGTGTTGTGTGGTGTGTGGTGTGTGGTGTGTGTTGTGTGTTGTGTGGTGTGTGTTGTGTGTTGTGTGTTTTGTGTGGTGTGTGGTGTGTGTTGTGTGTTGTGTGTTGTGTGTGTGTGTGGTGTGTGTGTGTTGTGTGTGGTGTGTGTTGTGTGTTGTGTGTTGTGTGGTGTGTGTTGTGTGTGTGTTGTGGTGTGTTGGTGTGTGTTGTGGTGTGTGGTGTGTGTTCTGTGTTGTGTGGTGTGTGGTGTGTGTTGTGTGGTGTGTGTTGTGTGTTGTGTGTTGTGTGGTGTGTCATTGTGATTCTGTTACAAAACATGGTGTGTGGTGTGTGTTGTGTTGTGTGTTGTGTGTTTGTGTTGTCCACCTTAGTTGTGTGATTGCTGTTTGTTGTGGTGTGTGGTGAACTGTGTTGTGGTGTGTGTTGT
>NC_068427.1:53036349-53053849 GCF_023373465.1 Oncorhynchus keta
TGTCTCTATCTCTACACTAAGAACCCTGTCTGTCTCTCTCTCCACTAAGCTCCCTGGCTGTCTCTCTCTCCACTAAGCTCCCTGTCTGTCTCTCTCTCTCCACTAAGCTCCCTGTCTGTCTCTCTCTCCACTAAGCTCCCTGTCTGTCTCTCTCTCTACACTAAGCTCCCTGTCTGTCTCTCTCTCCACTAAGCTCCCTGTCTGTCTCTCTCTCCACTAAGCTCCCTGTCTGTCTCTCTCTCCACTAAGCTCCCTGTCTGTCTCTCTCTCCACTAAGCTCCCTGTCTGTCTCTCTCTCCACTAAGCTCCCTGTCTGTCTCTCTCTCCACTAAGCTCCCTGTCTGTCTCTCTCTCCACTAAGCTCCCTGTCTGTCTCTCTCTCCACTAAGCTCCCTGTCTGTCTCTCTCTACACTAAGGACCCTGTCTGTCTCTGATAAACAGATATACTCTCCCATATATCAGGCAGGCAGGCAGTCTGTCTGTCAGTTAGGCAGTCTGTCTGTCAGGTAGGCAGTCTGTCTGTCAGGTAGGCAGTCTGTCTGTCAGGTAGACACAGAGCCATACTGATAGAGAGGAAAAAACATGTTCATTTTCAGTGATAATGGATGTGTCGTGAACCGTTGTGATGTAAAAATGGATCACTTTGATAGATCTGACATAGGAAGACAGCATCATGTGATGCTTTGGTTGACTGGTCCTCATGTGATGCTTTGGGTGACTGGTCATCATCATGTGATGCTTTGGGTGACTGGTCATCATGTGATGCTTTGGGTGACTGGTCATCATCATGTGATGCTTTGGGTGACTGGTCATCATCATGTGATGCTTTGGGTGACTGATCATCATGTGATGCTTTGGGTGACTGGTCATCATCATGTGATGCTTTGGGTGACTGATCATCATGTGATGCTTTGGGTGACTGGTCCTCATGTGATGCTTTGGGTGACTGGTCATCATGTGATGCTTTGGGTGACTGGTCATCATCATGTGATGCTTTGGGTGACTGATCATCATGTGATGCTTTGGGTGACTGGTCCTCATGTGATGCTTTGGGTGACTGGTCATCATGTGATGCTTTGGGTGACTGGTCATCATCATGTGATGCTTTGGGTGACTGGTCATCATGTGATGCTTTGGGTGACTGGTCATCATCATGTGATGCTTTGGGTGACTGGTCATCATGTGATGCTTTGGGTGACTGGTCATCATGTGATGCTTTGGGTGACTGATCATCATGTGATGCTTTGGGTGACTGGTCATCATCATGTGATGCTTTGGGTGACTGGTCCTCATGTGATGCTTTGGGTGTCACACAGAGTTTAGTTACAGGACACGTTATCACCTACACTACGGAGCGTCCTGTGTGAATAATCTAACTGTGTGTCTCTGACTGTGTGAATAACTCTAACTGTGTGTCTCTGACTGTGTGAATAATCTAACTGTGTGTCTCTGACTGTGTGACTGTGTGAATAATCTAACTGTGTGTCTCTGACTGAATAATCTAACTGTGTATCTCTGACTGTGAATAACTGTGTGTCTCTGACTGTGTGAATAATCTAACTGTGTCTCTGTGTGAATAATCTAACTGTGTGTCTCTGACTGTGTGAATAATCTAACTGTGTGTCTCTGACTGTGTGAATAATCTAACTGTGTGTCTCTGACTGTGTGAATAATCTAACTGTGTGTCTCTGACTGTGTGAATAATCTAACTGTGTGTCTCTGACTGTGTGAATAATCTAACTGTGTGTCTCTGACTGTGAATAATCTAACTGTGTGTCTCTGACTGTGAATAATCTAACTGTGTGTCTCTGACTGTGTGAATAATCTAACTGTGTGTCTCTGACTGTGTGAATAATCTAACTGTGTGTCTCTGACTGTGAATAATCTAACTGTGTGTCTCTGACTGTGTGAATAATCTAACTGTGTGTCTCTGACTGTGTGAATAATCTAACTGTGTGTCTCTGACTGTGTGAATAATCTAACTGTGTGTCTCTGACTGTGTGAATAATCTAACTGTGTATCTCTGACTGTGTGAATAATCTAACTGTGTGTCTCTGACTGTGAATAATCTAACTGTGTGTCTCTGACTGTGTGTGAAATAAAGAGAATGAGAGAGGAGCGCAAACAGGGTTGATGTCTCCTCTCCTCTCCCCTCCTCCACCCTGTGCCCCCATTGACTGTGTGTGTGTGTGTGTGTGTGTGTGTGTGTGTGTGTGTGTGTGTGTGTGTGTGTGTGTGTGTGTGTGTGTGTGTGTGTGTGTGTGTGTGTGTGTGTGTGTGTGTGTGTGTGTGTGTTTGTGTGATAGCGTGTGGCAGTGTGCGTCAGAGTGGGGAGAACGCGAGACTCCTGGAACAGCACAGACACTGAAGTACTCTTTCTCTTCGCTCTGCTCTGCTCGGCAGTCAGCCTCTTCCTGTCTCCTCTTCTCTCTGAGCCCTCACGACAGCCCCCCACTACAGCCCCCACTACAACTGAGAAAGAGGACAAGTACATTAGAGTGTCTAGTTTGAGAAATAGACGCCTCACAAGTCCTCAACTGGCAGCTTCATTAAATAGTACCCGCAAAACACCAGTCTCAACGTCAACAGTGAAGAGGAGACTCCGGGCTGCTGGACTTCTAGGCAGAGTTCCTCTGTCCAGTGTCTGTGTTCTTTTGCCCATCTAAATATTTTCTTTTATTGGCCAGTCAGAGCTATGGCTTTTTCTTTACAGCTCTGCCTAGAAGGCCAAGCATCCCGGAGTCGACTCTTCACTGTTTACTTTGAGATTGGTGTTTTGCGGGAACTTGGGGATGGGAGCAATGATAACAGACACTAGGAGGGAACGTGAGGGTGAGAGAAATGATAACAGACACTAGGAGGGAACGTGAGGGTGAGAGAAATGGAACTAGAGGGAACGTGAGGGTGAGAGAAATGATAACAGACACTAGGAGGGAACTTGAGGGTGAGAGAAATGATAACAGACACTAGGAGGGAACTTGAGGATGAGAGCAATGTTGAAAATATTTTATTGTTTTCCTCTTATGGAAGAAAGAAGATGTACCTGTGAATATATATACATGTAACAGTATAACTTTAGACCGTCCCCCCGCCCATACCCGAGCGCGAACCAGGGACCCTCTGCACACATCAACAACAGTCACTCACGAAGCATCGTTACCCATCGCTCCACAAAAGCCGCGGCTCTTGCAGAGCAAGTGGAACTACTAGTTCAAGGTCTCAGAGCGAGTGACGTCACCGATTGAAACGCTATTTAGCGCACACCGCTAACTAAGCTAGCCGTTTCACATCCGTTACACTTGCAATGTGTGCTATGTGTGTGTGTGTGCTATGTGTGTGTGTGTGTGTGTGTGTGTGTGTGTGTGTGTGTGTGTGTGTGTGTGTGTGTGTGTGTGTGTGTGTGTGTGTGCGTGTGCGTGTGTGTGTGTGTGCATGTGTGTGTGTGTGTGTGTGTTTGTCAGTGTACTGTGGGCCTATATTTGGTAGTGAATAAGTTACGGGCCATCGAAGAGCAACGGAGAAGAGACCGCAGTACATAAAACATGCCTTTTAAGATATAGTAGCTGTGGAAATGTCAACACTTCAAAGTCTATCGCAGTTGAGGCATCTGGTTCTTATTGTTCCTTTTCAATATCTGACACATTGAAGAGGACAGGCAGGGGACTATTCACAGCAGTGGGTATTAAGTCATGCAGTGTGCAGGCAGACAGTGTTTGAATGATACCAGGTCTGTGTTGAACCTGGCTGAGTTCTAGTAGCGTTGTAGTGTTCTAGAACTAGTGGTCCAGTAATCTTGTGTTCTAGTAGTGTTGTAGTGTTCTAGAACTAGTGGTCCAGTAATCTTGTGTTCTAGTAGTGTTGTAGTGTTCTAGAACTAGTGTTCCAGTAATCTAGTGTTCTAGTAGTGGTGTAGTGTTCTAGAACTAGTGTTCCAGTAATCTAGTGTTCTAGTAGTGTTGTAGTGTTCTAGAACTAGTCTTCCAGTAATCTAGTGTTCTAGTAGTGTTGTAGTGTTCTAGAACTAGTGGTCCAGTAATCTTGTGTTCTAGTAGTGTTGTAGTGTTCTAGAACTAGTGTTCCAGTAATCTAGTGTTCTAGTAGTGGTGTAGTGTTCTAGAACTAGTGTTCCAGTAATCTAGTGTTTTAGTTCTAGTGTTCCAGTAATCTAGTGTTCTAGTACTAGTGGTCCAGTAATCTTGTGTTCTAGTAGTGTTGTAGTGTTCTAGAACTAGTGTTCCAGTAATCTAGTGTTCTAGTAGTGGTGTAGTGTTCTAGAACTAGTGTTCCAGTAATCTAGTGTTTTAGTTCTAGTGTTCCAGTAATCTAGTGTTCTAGTACTAGTGGTCCAGTAATCTAGTGTTCTAGTAGTGTTGTAGTGTTCTAGAACTAGTGTTCCAATAATCTAGTGTTCTAATAGTGGTGTAGTGTTCTACAACTAGTGTTCCAGTAATCTAGTGTTCTAGTAGAGGTGTAGTGTTCTAGAACTAGTGTTCCAGTAATCTAGTGATCTAGTGTTCTAATAGTGTTGTAGCGTTCTAGAACTAGTGTTCAATTAATCTCGTGTTCTAGTAGTGTTGTAGTGTTCTAGAACTAGTGTTCTAGTAATCTAGTGTTCTAGTACTAGTGGTCCAGTAATCTAGTGTTCTAGTAGTGTTGTAGTGTTCTAGAACTAGTGTTCTAGTAATCTAGTATTCTAGTAGTGTTGTAGTGTTCTAGAACTAGTATCCCAGTAATCTAGTGTTCTAGTAGTGTTGTAGTGTTCTAGAACTAGTGTTCCAGTAATCTAGTGTTCTAGTAGTGTTGTAGTGTTCTAGAACTAGTGTTCCAGTAATCTAGTGTTCTAGTATTGTTGTAGTGTTCTAGAACTAGTGTTCCAGTAATCTAGTGTTCTCGTAGTGTTGTAGTGTTCTAGAACTAGTGTTCCAGTAATCTAGTGTTCTAGTAGTGTTGTAGTGTTCTACAACTAGTGTTCCAGTAATCTAGTGTTCTAGTAGAGGTGTAGTGTTCTAGAACTAGTGTTCCAGTAATCTAGTGATCTAGTGTTCTAATAGTGTTGTAGCGTTCTAGAACTAGTGTTCAATTAATCTCATGTTCTAGTAGTGTTGTAGTGTTCTAGAACTAGTGTTCCAGTAATCTAGTCTTCTAGGTGTGGTGTAGTGTTCTAGAACTAGTGTTCTAGTAATCTAGTATTCTAGTAGTGTTGTAGTGTTCTAGAACTAGTGTCCCAGTAATCTAGTGTTCTAGTAGTGGTGTAGTGTTCTACAACTAGTGTTCCAGTAATCTGGTGTTCTAGTAGTGTTGTAGTGTTCTAGAACTAGTGTTCCAGTAATCTAGTGTTCTAGTAGTGTTGTAGTGTTCTAGAACTAGTGTTCCAGTAATCTAGTGTTCTAGTATTGTTGTAGTGTTCTAGAACTAGTGTTCCAGTAATCTAGTGGTCTATTTGTGTTGTAGTGTTCTAGAACTAGTGTCCCAGTAATCTAGTGTTCTAGTAGTGGTGTAGTGTTCTACAACTAGTGTTCCAGTAATCTGGTGTTCTAGTAGTGTTGTAGTGTTCTAGAACTAGTGTTCCAGTAATCTAGTATTCTAGTAGTGTTGTAGTGTTCTAGAACTAGTGTTCGAGTAATCTAGTGTTCTAGTAGTGTTGTAGTGTTCTTCAACTAGTGTTCCAGTAATCTTGTGTTCTAGAAGTGTTGTTGTGTTCTAGAACTAGTGTTCCAGTGATCTAGTGTTCTAGTGTTCTAGTACTGGTGTAGTGTTCTAGAACTAGTGTTCCAGTGATCTAGTGTTCTAGTGTTCTAGTACTGGTGTAGTGTTCTAGAACTAGTGTTCCAGTGATCTAGTGTTCCTTTCTAGTATGCAGGACATGTAACGATGGTGAAGAGTGAAGGGGATGTGACCCATAAGGATCATTGTGTTCCAGGAAAGATGAACCGGCTGGCATAGAGCAGATGTTGAGATGTGATTGGTCACAGATATTGTGGTGGAAGCCAGCCACAGTGTGTGCGCGTGTGCGTGTGCGTGTGCGTGTGCGTGTGTGTGTGTGTGTGTGTGTGTGTGTGTGTGTGTGTGTGTGTGTGTGTGTGTGTGTGTGTGTGTGTGTGTGTGTGTGTGTGTGTGTGTGTGTGTGTGTGTGTGTGTGTGTGTGTGTGTGTGAAAGCCAGCCACACAAGCAGACCTCAAACTGTCAATCAAACGTGTCTGTTTGAAGGCCTTCCAGAACCTCCTGCTGGGACCATGGGGGGCTGGAGAGACACCAACTACAACTTGTGTTTGTACTGTAGTGTGTTCTGTCTTTCATTCCATTACACTTGGCCGTGCTGCAGTCAACACAGGTTGTCCATATAAAACACAGTAGTGCTGTAGTGTATAACAACAGTACACTGTACTCTAATGTACTCTACTCTGCTCTGGTATATTCTGCTCTGTTCTGCTCAACTCTGATCTTCTCTACTGAACTCTACTCTACTCTACTCTACTCTACTCTACTGTACTGTACTATACTCTACTCAAAACTACTGTCATCTACTCTACTCAACTCTACTCTACTGTACTCTACTCTACTCTACTCTACTCTACTCTACTCTACTCTATTCAAAACTACTTTTGTCTACTCTACTCAACTCTAATCTACTGTACTATACTCTACTATGCTATACTATACTATACTATACTCTACTCTACTCTGCTCTACTCAACTCTACTCTACTGTACTATACTCTACTCAAAACTACTGTCGTCTACTCTACTCAACTCAACTCTACTCTACTGTACTATACTATACTATGCTATACTCTACTCAACTCTGCTCTGCTCTACTCTACTCTACTCTACTCTACTCTACTCTACTCTACTCTACTGTACTCTGCTCTACTGTACTGTACTCTACTCTACTCTACTCTACTCTACTCTACTCTACTCTACTCTACTCTACTCTACTCTATTCTACTGTACTATTCTGTACTCTACTATACTGTACTCTACTCTACTCTAATATTCTGTACTCTGCCCTACATGACTCTACTGTACTTTGCTGTACTCTGCTCTATTATACTCTACTGTACTCTACTCTACTGTACTCTACGGTACTCTACTCTACATTACTGTACTCTACTGTACTCTACTGTACTCTACTGCACTCTACTCTGCTCTACTTTGCTGTACTCTGCTCTTGTCTACTCTACTCCACTGCACTCTACTCTACTCTACTCTACTCTGCTCTAGTCTACTCTGCTCTACTCTGCTCTACTCTATTTTACTCTACTCTACTGCACTCTACTCTACTGCACTCTACTCTAGTCTACTCTACTCTACTCCACTGCACTCTACTCTATTCTAGTCTACTCTACTCTACTCTACTCTACTCTACTCTACTCTACTCTACTCTACTCTACTCCACTGCACTCTACTGTATTCAAGTCTACTCTAGTGTACTTGCTTCTGAAGCTAAGGAGGGTTGGTCCTGGCTGGTCCCTGGATGGGAGACCAGATGCTGCTGGAAGTGGTGTTTGAGGGCCAGTAGGAGGCACTCTTTCCTCTGGTCTAAATAATATCCCAGGGCAGTGATTGGGGACACTACCCTGTGTAGGGTGCTGTCTTTCGGATGGGACGTTAAATGCGTGTCCTGACTCTCTGAGGTCATTAAAGATCCCATGGCACTTATTGTAAGAGTAGGGGTGTTAACCCCGGTAATCTGGCTCTCAAACCATCGTGGCCACCTAATCATCCCCAGTTCACAATTGTCTCATTCACCCCCCTCCCCTGTGACTATTCCCCAGGTCGTTGCTGTAAATGAGAATGTGTTCTCAGTCAACGTACCTGGTAAAATAAATACAAATAAAAAAATACTCTAGTCTAATCTATTATACTTTAGTCTAGTCTATTCTACTCTAGTCTAGTCTATTCTACTCTAGTCTAGTCTATTCTAGTCTAGTCTATTCTACTCTAGTCTAGTCTATTCTACTCTAGTCTAGTCTATTCTACTCTAGTCTAGTCTATTCTAGTCTAGTCTATTCTACTCTACTCTAGTCTATTATACTCTACTCTAGTCTATTCTACTCTACTCTAGTCTATTCTACTCTAGTCTAGTCTACTCTAGTCTACTCTATTCTACTCTAGTCTAGTCTGTTCAACTATACTCTACTCTACTCTACTCTGCTCTACTCTAGTCTAGTCTATTCTACTCTAGTCTACTCCACTCTACTCTGCTCTACTCTAGTCTAGTCTATTCTTCTTTATTCTAGTCTACTCTATTCTTATCTATTTTACTCTATTCTAGTCTACTCTACTCTAGTCTAGTCTACTCTATTTTACTCTAGTCTAGTCTACTTTTGTCTACTCTAGTCTACTCTATTCTACTCTACTCTGCCGTTGTCTTGTGGACCATGTTGTCTAATGCTCTACATGCTTGTCTCCCTTCCTGCCTCTCTAACACATCAATCTCTGTTTTGGTGAAGTAATTGAAAGTGAAAAGTGACTGTGGTTGACAGCTGAGGGGCTGACTCATCATATAATACACAGAGAAGAGACATAACACCCTGTGTTGAAGCTTCCTGCGTGTGTGTGGGGGGGGGACAGTGTGTGTGTGGGGGGACAGTGTGTGTTGAAGCTTCCTGCGTGTGTGTGGGGGGGACAGTGTGTGTGGGGGGGACTAGTGTGTGTTGAAGCTTCCTGCGTGTGTGTGGGGGGGACTAGTGTGTGTGTGTGTTGTGGGGGTGGGGGGAGACTAGTGTGTGTGAGTGTGTTTGTGTGTCGGGTCAGAACGGATGCTTTGTGAGCCTCTCCATCTAACTCGCAGCGTTAACCCGACCCCTGACCTCTTAACACAGAGACAGCTTGTCTGTCACTTCCTGTCTACTGACAGTGAGGTTATTATACAACAGACAGGCAGAGAGAGTGCACTACTGTGATCCCGTGTGTCCTTTAGGTTTACTGACTGGTCTGCTACAGCACAGTGAGAATACGGTGTGGACAGTTTAACCCTCAACGTGCCGCCATAGATTTGGGAGGGTCGTTCACCAGGAAGCATTGTCAGGCCTTGCGGTTTTGGGATGAAGAGGTATAGTCTCTTCCCACAGACATTAGTAGACCCAGAACTTTACCAAAGACCTGAACTAGATATGGTTTTATTATCTCACGTTCTGACTGAAAACCTCTGTTGTCTGTCCTCACGTTCTGACTGAAAACCTCTGTGTTGTCTGTCCTCACGTTCTGACTGAAAACCTCTGTGTTGTCTGTCCTCACGTTCTGACTGAAAACCTCTGTTTGTTGTCTGTCCTCACGTTCTGACTGAAAACCTCTGTTGTCTGTCCTCACGTTCTGACTGAAAACCTCTGTTGTCTGTCCTCACGTTCTGACTGAAAACCTCTGTGTTGTCTGTCCTCACGTTCTGACTGAAAACCTGTGTTGTTGTCTGTCCTCACGTTCTGACTGAAAACCTCTGTGTTGTCTGTCCTCACGTTCTGACTGAAAACCTCTGTTGTCTGTCCTCACGTTCTGACTGAAAACCTCTGTTGTCTGTCCTCACGTTCTGACTGAAAACCTCTGTGTTGTCTGTCCTCACGTTCTGACTGAAAACCTCTGTTGTCTGTCCTCACGTTCTGACTGAAAACCTCTGTGTTGTCTGTCCTCACGTTCTGACTGAAAACCTCTGTGTTGTCTGTCCTCACGTTCTGACTGAAAACCTCTGTTTGTTGTCTGTCCTCACGTTCTGACTGAAAACCTCTGTTTGTTGTCTGTCCTCACGTTCTGACTGAAAACCTCTGTTGTCTGTCCTCACGTTCTGACTGAAAACCTCTGTTGTTGTCTGTCCTCACGTTCTGACTGAAAACCTTTGTTGTCTGTCCTCACGTTCTGACTGAAAACCTCTGTGTTGTCTGTCCTCACGTTCTGACTGAAAACCTCTGTTGTCTGTCCTCACGTTCTGACTGAAAACCTCTGTTGTCTGTCCTCACGTTCTGACTGAAAACCTCTGTTTGTTGTCTGTCCTCACGTTCTGACTGAAAACCTCTGTTGTCTGTCCTCACGTTCTGACTGAAAACCTCTGTTTGTTGTCTGTCCTCACGTTCAGACTGAAAACCTCTGTTTGTTGTCTGTCCTCACGTTCTGACTGAAAACCTCTGTGTTGTCTGTCCTCACGTTCTGACTGAAAACCTCTGTGTTGTCTGTCCTCACGTTCTGACTGAAAACCTCTGTTGTCTGTCCTCACGTTCTGACTGAAAACCTCTGTTGTCTGTCCTCACGTTCTGACTGAAAACCTCTGTTGTCTGTCCTCACGTTCTGACTGAAAACCTCTGTTGTCTGTCCTCACGTTCTGACTGAAAACCTCTGTTTGTTGTCTGTCCTCACGTTCAGACTGAAAACCTCTGTTTGTTGTCTGTCCTCACGTTCTGACTGAAAACCTCTGTGTTGTCTGTCCTCACGTTCTGACTGAAAACCTCTGTGTTGTCTGTCCTCACGTTCTGACTGAAAACCTCTGTTGTCTGTCCTCACGTTCTGACTGAAAACCTCTGTTGTCTGTCCTCACGTTCTGACTGAAAACCTCTGTTGTCTGTCCTCACGTTCTGACTGAAAACCTCTGTCTGTCCTATAGGTGAGGCGTGTGGCGGACATTTTGACGCCAGCAACGCCGGGTACATCACCACCCCGGGGTACCCTCTGGAGTACCCCCCTCATCAGAGCTGTCGCTGGGTCGTCACCGCCCCAGAACCTTCCCAGCGTATCGTCCTCAACTTCAACCCCCACTTTGAACTGGAGAAGCTAGACTGCAGGTGAGACAGAGAAGGAGATCTGTACTGTGTATATCCAACACCACAGTGAGATCTGTTCTGTTTATATCCAACACCACAGAGATCTGTTCTGTTTATATCCAACACCACAGTGAGATCTGTTCTGTTTATATCCAACACCACAGTGAGATCTATTCTGTTTATATCCAACACCACAGAGAGATCTGTTCTGTTTATATCCAACACCACAGTGAGATCTGTTCTGTTTATATCCAACACCACAGAGAGATCTGTTCTGTTTATATCCAACACCACAGAGATCTGTTCTGTTTATATCCAACACCACAGTGAGATCTGTTCTGTTTATATCCAACACCACAGTGAGATCTGTTCTGTTTATATCCAACACCACAGAGAGATCTGTTCTGTTTATATCCAACACCACAGAGATCTGTTCTGTTTATATCCAACACCACAGAGAGATCTGTTCTGTTTATATCCAACACCACAGAGAGATCTGTTCTGTTTATATCCAACACCACAGAGAGATCTGTTCTGTTTATATCCAACACCACAGTGAGATCTGTTCTGTTTATATCCAACACCACAGTGAGATCTGTTCTGTTTATATCCAACACCACAGAGAGATCTGTTCTGTTTATATCCAACACCACAGTGAGATCTGTTCTGTTTATATCCAACACCACAGAGATCTGTTCTGTTTATATCCAACACCACAGTGAGATCTGTTCTGTTTATATCCAACACCACAGAGAGATCTGTTCTGTTTATATCCAACACCACAGTGAGATCTGTTCTGTTTATATCCAACACCACAGTGAGATCTGTTCTGTGTATATCCAACACCACAGTGAGATCTGTTCTGTTTATATCCAACACCACAGTGAGATCTGTTCTGTTTATATCCAACACCACAGTGAGATCTGTTCTGTTTATATCCAACACCACAGTGAGATCTGTTCTGTTTATATCCAACACCACAGTGAGATCTGTTCTGTTTATATCCAACACCACAGTGAGATCTGTTCTGTTTATATCCAACACCACAGTGAGATCTGTTCTGTTTATATCCAACACCACAGTGAGATCTGTTCTGTTTATATCCAACACCACAGAGATCTATACTGTTTATATCCAACACCACAGTGAGATCTGTTCTGTTTATATCCAACACCACAGAGATCTGTTCTGTTTATATCCAACACCACAGAGATCTATTCTGTTTATATCCAACACCACAGTGAGATCTGTTCTGTTTATATCCAACACCACAGTGAGATCTGTTATGTTTATATCCAACACCACAGAGATCTGTTCTGTTTATATCCAACACCACAGAGATCTGTTCTGTTTATATCCAACACCACAGTGAGATCTGTTTTGTTTATATCCAACACCACAGAGAGATCTGTTCTGTTTATATCCAACACCACAGTGAGATCTGTTCTGTTTATATCCAACACCACAGAGATCTGTTCTGTTTATATCCAACACCACAGTGAGATCTGTTCTGTTTATATCCAACACCACAGAGAGATCTGTTCTGTTTATATCCAACACCACAGTGAGATCTGTTCTGTTTATATCCAACACCACAGAGAGATCTGTTCTGTTTATATCCAACACCACAGTGAGATCTGTTCTGTTTATATCCAACACCACAGAGATCTGTTCTGTTTATATCCAACACCACAGTGAGATCTGTTCTGTTTATATCCAACACCACAGAGATCTGTTCTGTTTATATCCAACACCACAGTGAGATCTGTTCTGTTTATATCCAACACCACAGTGAGATCTGTTCTGTTTATATCCAACACCACAGAGAAGGAGATCTGTTCTGTTTATATCCAACACCACAGAGAAGGAGATCTGTTCTGTTTATATCCAACACAATTTCCAGCTCCCTGCTGTTTCTGTCTCAGTTTCCCTCATAACAAGCTCTTGGCGTTATCTCTCTTTATCTCCCACACTATATTCCCCATCTCTCTTTACCTCCCACACCATATTCCCCATCTCTCTTTACCTCCCACACCATATTCCTCATCCCTCTGTAATCTCCCACACCATATTCCTCATCTCTCTGTAATCTCCCACACTATATTCCCCATCTCTCTTTACCTCCCACACCATATTCCTCATCTCTCTGTAATCTCCCACACCATATTCCCCATCTCTCTTTATCTCCCACACCATATTCCCCATCTCTCTGTAATCTCCCACACTATATTCCCCATCTCTCTGTAATCTCCCACACCATATTCCCCATCTCTCTGTAATCTCCCACACTATATTCCTATCTCTCTGTAATCTCCCACACCATATTCCTCATCTCTCTTTATCTCCCACACCATATTCCTCATCTCTCTGTAATCTCCCACACCATATTCCCCATCTCTCTGTAATCTCCCACGCCATATTCCCCATCTCTCTGTAATCTCCCACACTATATTCCCCATCTCTCTTTAACTCCGACACTATATTCCCCATCTCTCTTTATCTCCCACACCATATTCCTCATCTCTCTGTAATCTCCCACACCATATTCCCCATCTCTCTGTAATCTCCCACACTATATTCCCCATCTCTTTATCTCCGACACTATATTCCCCATCTCTCTTTATCTCCCACACCATATTCCTCATATCTCTGTAATCTCCCACACCATATTCCTCATCTCTTTATCTCCCACACCATATTCCCCATCTCTCTTTACCTCCCACACCATATTCCCCATCTCTCTGTTATCTCCCACACCATATTCCCCATCTTTCTTTATCTCCCACACCATATTCCTCATCTCTCTGTAATCTCCCACACCATATTCCTCATCTCTCTGTAATCTCCCACACCATATTCCCCATCTCTCTTTATCTCCCACACCATATTCCCCATCTCTCTTTATCTCCCACACTATATTCCCCATCTCTCTTTATCTCCCACACCATATTCCTCATCTCTCTTTAACTCACACAATTTATTCCTCATTTCTCTTTATCTCCCACACCATATTCCTCAGCTCTCTGTAATCTCCCACATCATATTCCTCATCTCTCTGTAATCTCCCACACCATATTCCCCATCTCTCTTTATCTCCCACACTATATTCCCCATCTCTCTTTATCTCACACTATATTCCCCATCTCTCTTTATCTCCCACACTATATTCCCCCATCTCTCTTTATCTCCCACACTATATTCCCCATCTCTCTTTACCTCCCACACCATATTCCCCATCTCTCTTTACCTCCCACACCATATTCCTCATCTCTCTGTAATCTCCCACACCATATTCCCCATCTCTCTGTAATCTCCCACACCATATTCCTCATCTCTCTGTAATCTCCCACACTATATTCCCCATCTCTCTGTAATCTCCCACACCATATTCCCCATCTCTCTGTAATCTCCCACACCATATTCCCCATCTCTCTGTAATCTCCCACACCATATTCCCCATCTCTCTGTAATCTCCCACACCATATTCCCCATCTCTCTGTAATCTCCCACACCATATTCCCCATCTCTCTGTAATCTCCCACACCATATTCCTCATCTCTCTGTAATCTCCCACACCATATTCCCCATCTCTCTTTGTCTCCCACACCATATTCCCCATCTCTCTGTAATCTCCCACATCTCTCTGTAATCAAATTCCACAACAACAACAACAACAACAACAACAGCCACAGAATTCTAGAACCCTAGAGAATCAGTGGAGTATTGGGAGCATTCCATTCCATATGCCTGACATCAGTTCTGTTTCTTCTACCCTCTATTGGTAATTGTCATTGACCATTGACCATTGACCATTGACCATTGTCCAACTCTTCAAACGTCACATAGAATACCGTTGTGTCAGCGGGCACTGAGCTGCATATACACGTACGTATAAGGCAACATACACAACCAGTCAACAGTTTAAACACATCTACTCATTCAAAGGTTTTTCTTTATTTTGTACTATTTGCTACATTGTAGAATAACAGTGAAGACGTCAAAACTATGAAACTGTGCTGGTTAATACAGGAGTGTCCACCGTTCTTCTACACCTGCATTGCTTTGCTGTTTTTGGGGTTTTAGGCTGGGTTTCTGTACAGCACTTTGAGATATCAGCTGATGTACGAAGGGCTTTATAAATACATTTGATTTGATTTTGATTTTGAATTTGATTCCATGTGTGTTATTTCATTTCACTTTGAAGAATATAAAATATTTGTTGATTTGTTTAACACTTTTTTTTGGTTACTACATGATTCCATATGTGTTATTTCATAGTTTGGATGTCTTCACTACTATTCTACAATGTAGAAAATAGTAAAACACAAAGAAGTAAAACTCTTTAGTGTACGTTTAGTTTTATTTCTACTGTCCTGTACATTCATTACACTGTCGGTAGAGGCTTCCCTGAACATATGCATACAGACAGTCAGAATACATGTGCAGGGCTGCGATGGAGTTTAGTCTACAAGCTGATAGATGACAGGACACTCCTGGTAAAGCCTAACCTTGCAGACAGATAGTGGGCGTGTCCCAAATGGCATCTTAGGGCTCCATAGGGCTCTGGTCTAAAGTAGTGCACTATATAGGGACTAGGGTGTTATTGGGCTCTGGGCAAAAGTAGTGCACTATATAGGTACTAGGGTTCCATTGGGTTCTGGTCTAAAGTAGTGCACTATATATATAGGGAATAGGGTTCCATTGGGCTCTGGTCTAAAGTAGTGCACTATATATATAGGTACTAGGGTTCCATTGGGTTCTGGTCTAAAGTAGTGCACTATATATATAGGGAATAGGGTTCCATTGGGCTCTGGTCTAAAGTAGTGCACTATATAGGGACTAGGGTGTTATTGGGCTCTGGGCAAAAGTAGTGCACTATATAGGTACTAGGGTTCCATTGGGCTCTGGTCTAAAGTAATGCACTATATAGGGAATAGGGCTCTGGTCTAAAGTAGTGCACTATATATATAGGGAATAGGGTTCCATTGGGCTCTGGTCTAAAGTAGTGCACTATATAGGGAATAGGGCTGTGGTCTAAAGTAGTGCACTATATAGGGAATAGGGCTCTGGTCTAAAGTAGTGCACTATATAGGGAATAGGGCTCTGGTCTAAAGTAGTGCACTATATATAGGGAATAGGGTTCCATTGGGCTCTGGTCTAAAGTAGTGCACTATATAGGGACTAGGGTGTTATTGGGCTCTGGGCAAAAGTAGTGCACTATATAGGGACTATGGTCTTATTTGGGACGTGAACATTCCCAGTCATATCCTATCAGCCTCTCTCTCTCCGCCCTTCTTCCATTTATTAACAAGCCATCAATAATACAAGGACATGTTTCTAAAAGAGAGATTTATGGCTCAGGATGCTTCCTGACAGTCTTTTTTGGAATGAGAACATTAATCTTTTAGCAGCTGTTGTCGAAAGACACTCTGCTGCTCTTCTTCAGTAGCACAGGAGTGATAGAAACACAGATTGTTGACTTCGCTCATTCCCAATAAATGCAATAATCAATATCAGTAGTACGATAAAAACATTTATGAAAAAAAGTTAGGAAAAAAGTTAAGTACAACAAAAAACACACGAGAAATATAAATAACAACACAAGGAAGTATATACAGGGTCAGTTTCACGGTCTATTATATTATCATATGGACAACATGGATACTGAATTGGTAGGGTTAGATGTGTATAGGGGTAAGGTGGCTAAAGGCATCAGGATATATGATAAACATTGGTCAGTGGAGGCTCCTCAGAGGAGGAAGGGGAGGACCGTCCTCCTCAGTGAATTTCTTATAAATACAAATTGGGAAACATAAAAAAAAGTTTGCATTTTTAAATAAAACTATACTAAATATATTCACGTCACCAAATTATTGATTAAAACACACTGTTTTTCAACGACAGTCTACAGTAGCCTCAACAGCAGTCTTTAGGGTAGCACCATGGTGTAGCCTGGAGGACAGCTAGCTTCCGTCCTCCTCTGGGTACATTGACTTCAATACAAAACCTAGGAGGCTCATGGTTCTCACCCCCTTCCATAGACTTACACAGTAATTATGACAACTTCCTGAGGACGTCCTCCAACCTATCAGAGCTCTTGCCGCATGAACTGACATGTTGTCCACCCAATGAAAGGCTCAGAGAATTAATCTAGTACTGAAAGCATAAGCTACATCTAGCTAGCACTGCAATGAATAAAATGTGGTAAGTAGTTGACTCAAAGAGAGCGAAAGACAATAGTTGAACAGTTTTCAATAAATTATTTTCTTTAAAAATGAATGAGTTGCAAGAGAAAGAGATTTCATAATTTGTTAAAACTTTCTCCTTTCACTTAATTAGCTAGCTAATGCAGCCAGCTAGTTTAGCCTACTCAACCAACCAGCTCAAACAGACAGAGATGCTATGTTAGCTAGCTGGCTTTGGCTATCCAACAGAGAGGGATGCTATGTTAGCTAGCTGGTTATGGCTATCCAACAGACAGAGATGCTATGTTAGCTAGCTGGTTATGGCTATCCAACAGACAGAGATGCTATGTTAGCTAGCTGGCTATGGCTATCCAACAGAGAGGGATGCTATGTTAGCTAGCTGGTTATGGCTATCCAACAGAGAGGGGTGCTATGTTAGCTAGCTGGCTATGGCTATCCAACAGACAGAGATGCTATGTTAGCTAGCTGGTTATGGCTATCCAACAGACAGAGATGCTATGTTAGCTAGCTGGTTATGGCTATCCAACAGAGAGAGATGCTATGTTAGC
>NC_068427.1:53058849-53066349 GCF_023373465.1 Oncorhynchus keta
CGTAATGTAGTAATGTGGTAATGTGGTAATGTAGTAATGTGGTAATGTAGTAATGTAGTAATGTGAAATGTAGTAATGTATCAATGTATCAATGTAGTAATGTGGTAATGTAGTAATGGGGTAATGTAGTAATGTGGTAATGTAGTCAAATATTCATATAGTAATATAGATATAAATGTAGTAATATAGATATATATGTGACCAGTGAGCTAGTAATGTAGTAATGTAGTAATGTAGTAATGTAGTACTATAGTAATATAGTATATATGTGACTAGTGAGCTAGTAATGTAGTAATGTAGTAATGTAGTAATGTAGATATATAGCAATATAGTATATATGTGACTAGTGAGCTAGTAATGTAGTAATGTAGTAATTTAGTAATGTAGTAATGTAGTAATGTAGTAATTTAGTAATGTAGTAATGTAGTCATATATTCATATAGTAATATAGTAATGTAATATTATAGTAATATAATATTATAGCAATATAGTAATGTAGTAATATTGTTAAAACACAGCAGTTGTTGTCTTCATGATTAAAACTGTGACTGGACTCTGATCTGTTCCTACTGCTCCTCTAGGTCTCACTGCTCCTTGCCCGTTCTGCTCCTGCCCCTAGCTCCTGCCTCTAGCTCCTGCCTCTAGCTCCTGCCTCTAGCTCCTGCCTCTAGCTCCTGCCTCTAGCTCCTGCCTCTAGCTCCTGCCTCTAGCTCCTGCCTCTAGCTCCTTTCCTCTAGCTCCTGCCTCTAGCTCCTGCCCCTAGTGTTAGCAGTATGTACAGTGCTGAGAGTCTATCCATGATGACAGTGTGTTAGCAGTATGTACAGTGCTGAGAGTCTATCCATGATGACAGTGTGTTAGCAGTATGTACAGTGCTGAGAGTCTATCTATGATGACAGTGTGTTAGCAGTATGTACAGTGCTGAGAGTCTATCCATGATGACAGTGTATGAGCAGTATGTACAGTGCTGAGAGTCTATCCATGATGACAGTGTGAGAGAGAGAGAGTGAGAGAGAGAGAGAGAGAGAGAAGGAGGGAGAGGGAGAGCGAGAGGGAGGGAGAGAAAGAGAGAGAGAGAGAGAGAGAGAGAGAGAGAGAGAGAGACAGACAGAGAGAGAGAGAGAGACAGAGAGACAGAGAGAGAGACAGAGAGAGATAGAGAGATAGAGAGACATAGAGAGACATAGAGAGAGAGAGAGAGAGAGATAGAGAGAGAGATAGAGATAGAGATAGAGTCTCCAGACAGAGAGAGACAGAGAGAGACAGAGAGAGACAGCAGAGAGAGATAGAGATGATAGGACAGAGAGACAGAGAGAGCTGAGAGGACAGAGAGAGACAGATAGAGAGACAGATAGAGACAGATAGAGACAGAGAGAGACAGAGAGAGACAGAGAGAGACAGAGAGAGAGAGAAAGAGAGCTGATGGGCACAGCTTCTATGTCTCCATCTCCAGCTGTGGACAGATAGCAGCTGGCTGTGGGCTTGTGTTAGCATCATGACCACATGGACTAAAGGACTGAACTAGCCATCGCTGTGTGTGTGTGTGCCATCGCTGTGTGTGTGTTTGCCCTCGCTGTGTGTGTGTTTGCCCTCGCTGTGTGTGTGTGTGCCCTCGCTGTGTGTGTGTTTGCCCTCGCTGTGTGTGTGTGTGTGCCATCGCTGTGTGTGTGTTTGCCCTCGCTGTGTGTTTGCCCTCGCTGTGTGTGTGTGTGTGTGTGTGTGCCCTCCTGTTAAAGAGCTGGTATACTCCATCCTGTTAAAGAGCTGGTATACTCCATCCTGTTAAAGAGCTGGTATACATGAATGACACACACATACACACACACACACACACACACACTGAATGTGCCCACTGAGTGAGACAGTCTACATCGATTTTCCTTCCCTATTTAAGTACAGAGTTCCCTGTTTGTGATATTCCTTCCCTGTTTGTGAGATTCCTTCCCTGTTTGTGAGATTCCTTCCCTGTTTGTGAGATTCCTTCCCTGTTTGTGATATTCCTTCCCTGTTTGTGAGATTCCTTCCCTGTTTGTGAGATTCCTTCCTGTTTGTGAGGTTCCTTCCCTGTTTGTGAGATTCCTTCCCTGTTTGTGAGATTCCTTCCCTGTTTGTGAGATTCCTTCCTGTTTGTGAGGTTCCTTCCCTGTTTGTGAGATTCCTTCCTGTTTGTGAGGTTCCTTCCCTGTTTGGAAGATTCCTTCCTGTTTGTGAGATTCCTTCCTGTTTGTGAGATTCCTTCCCTGTTTGTGAGATTCCTTCCCTGTTTGTGAGGTTCCTTCCTATTTGTGAGGTTCCTTCCTGTTTGTGAGGTTCCTTCCCTGTTTGGAAGATTCCTTCCTGTTTGTGAGGTTCCTTCCTGTTTGTGAGATTCCTTCCTGTTTGTGAGATTCCTTCCCTGTTTGGAAGATTCCTTCCTGTTTGTGAGATTCCTTCCTGTTTGTGAGGTTCCTTCCCTGTTTGTGAGATTCCTTCCTGTTTGTGAGGTTCCTTCCCTGTTTGGAAGATTCCTTCCTGTTTGTGAGATTCCTTCCTGTTTGTGAGATTCCTTCCCTGTTTGTGAGATTCCTTCCTGTTTGTGAGGTTCCTTCCTGTTTGTGAGGTTCCTTCCTGTTTGTGAGGTTCCTTCCCTGTTTGGAAGATTCCTTCCTGTTTGTGAGGTTCCTTCCTGTTTGTGAGATTCCTTCCTGTTTGGAAGATTCCTTCCTGTTTGTGAGATTCCTTCCGGTTTGTGAGATTCCTTCCCTGTTTGTGAGATTCCTTCCTGTTTGTGAGGTTCCTTCCTGTTTGTGAGGTTCCTTCCCTGTTTGGAAGATTCCTTCCTGTTTGTGAGGTTCCTTCCTGTTTGTGAGATTCCTTCCTGTTTGTGAGATTCCTTCCCTGTTTGGAAGATTCCTTCCCTGTTTGTGAGATTCCTTCCCTGTTTGGAAGATTCCTTCCTGTTTGTGAGGTTCCTTCCCTGTTTGGAAGATTCCTTCCCTGTTTGTGAGGTTCCTTCCCTGTTTGGAAGATTCCTTCCTGTTTGTGAGATTCCTTCCTGTTTGTGAGATTCCTTCCCTGTTTGTGAGATTCCTTCCTGTTTGTGAGGTTCCTTCCTGTTTGTGAGGTTCCTTCCCTGTTTGGAAGATTCCTTCCTGTTTGTGAGGTTCCTTCCTGTTTGTGAGATTCCTTCCTGTTTGTGAGATTCCTTCCCTTTTTGGAAGATTCCTTCCCTGTTTGTGAGGTTCCTTCCTGTTTGTGAGATTCCTTCCCTGTTTGTGAGGTTCCTTCCTGTTTGTGAGGTTCCTTCCTGTTTGTGAGGTTCCTTCCTGTTTGTGAGATTCCTTCCCTGTTTGTGAGGTTCCTTCCTGTTTGTGAGATTCCTTCCCTGTTTGTGAGGTTCCTTCCTGTTTGTGAGGTTCCTTCCTGTTTGTGAGATTCCTTCCCTGTTTGTGAGATTCATTCCCTGTTTGTGAGATTCCTTCCTGTTTGTGAGGTTCCTTCCTGTTTGTGAGATTCCTTCCTGTTTGTGAGATTCCTTCCTGTTTGTGAGGTTCCTTCCCTGTTATGAAGATTCCTTCCCTGTTTGTGAGGTTCCTTCCTGTTTGTGAGATTCCTTCCTGTTTGTGAGATTCCTTCCTGTTTGTGAGATTCCTTCCTGTTTGTGAGATTCCTTCCCTGTTTGTGTGGTTCCTTCCTGTTTGTGAGATTCCTTCCCTGTTTGTGAGATTCCTTCCCTGTTTGTGAGATTCCTTCACTGTTTGTGAGGTTCCTTCCTGTTTGTGAGATTCCTTCCTGTTTGTGAGATTCCTTCCCTGTTTGTGAGATTCCTTCCCTGTTTGTGAGATTCCTTCCCTGTTTGTGAGATTCCTTCCTTGTTTGGAAGATTCCTTCCTGTTTGTGAGGTTCCTTCCCTGTTTGTGAGATTCCTTCCCTGTTTGGAAGATTCCTTCCTGTTTGTGAGGTTCCTTCCTGTTTGGAAGATTCCTTCCCTGTTTGGAAGATTCCTTCCTGTTTGTGAGATTCCTTCCTGTTTGTGAGATTCCTTCCCTGTTTGTGAGATTCCTTCCCTGTTTGTGAGATTCCTTCCCTGTTTGGAAGATTCCTTCCTGTTTGTGAGGTTCCTTCCCTGTTTGTGAGATTCCTTCCCTGTTTGTGAGATTCCTTCCCTGTTTGTGAGATTCCTTCCCCGTTTGTGAGATTCCTTCCTTGTTTGGAAGATTCCTTCCTGTTTGTGAGATTCCTTCCCTGTTTGTGAGATTCCTTCCCTGTTTGTGAGATTCCTTCCTGTTTGTGAGATTCCTTCCCTGTTTGTGAGATTCCTTCCCTGTTTGTGAGGGATGATGCATGTGGATGGTGGGTGATATCATCATTACTACACCATGGCCACTCAATGGCCTGGCTTGGAGGAAGCTCTACAGTCCATTTACTGTGTCCCAAATAGCATTCTATTGCTTATGTAGTGCACTAATTTTAAGAGCTCACCATACAGTCATTGTTTCTCTCTCTCTCTCTCTCTCTGGTTCAGTGGAAAACGTGACTTGACTTCAACTGAAGGTTACTGTTGTGTAGGAAGTGAACAGGTGCCAGCAGTATGAATCGCTGGTGATCCAGTCAGAACCGCAGATAGTCAGTAGTTTATTCGTCATTCATTGAGAAACCTCAAGGTATTCGGCCCTATATAGTGCACTACTTTAGACCAGGACCCTATAGCACCCTATTCCCTATATAGTGCACAACTTTTGGCCAGGGCCCATTGGGCAAATGACGCCCCTGGGGTTCAATGATGCCCCTAGGGTTCAATGATGCTCCTAGGGTTCAATGACGCCCCTGGGGTTCAATGACGCCCCTGGGGTTCAATGACGCCCCTGGGGTTCAATGACGCCCCGAGGGTTCAATGACGCCCCTGGGGTTCAAGGACGCCCCTGGGGTTCAATGTTCCCCTATGACGCCCCTAGGTTCAATGACGCCCCTAGGGTTCAATGACGCCCCTAGGGTTCAATGATGCCCCTGGGGTTCAATGATGCCCCTAGGGTTCAATGAGCCCCTAGGGTTCATGACTGCCCCTCGCCCTAGGGTTCAATGATGCCCCTAGGGTTCAATGATGCTCTCAATGACGCCCCTGGGGTTCAATGATGTGATGCCCTAGGGTTCAATGCCCCTGGGGTTCAATGACCCCTGGGGTTCTTGACCCCTAGGGTTCAATGACGCCCCTAGGGTTTCTCGCCCCTGGGGTTCAATGATGCCCCTAGGGTTCAATGACGCCCCTGGGGTTCCCTAGGGTTCAATGATGCTCCTAGGGTTCAATGATGCCCCTAGGGTTCAATGACCCCCTAGGGTGATGCCCCTAGGGTTCAATGAACCCCTAGGGTTCAATGATGCCCCTAGGGTTCAATATTGCCCCTAGGGTTGCCCCTAGGGTTCAATGATGCCCCTAGGGTTCAATGATGCTCCTAGGGTTCAGTGACACCCTAGGGTTCAATGATGCCCCTAGGGTTCAATGATGCCCCTAGGGTTCAATGATAGGGTTCAATGACGCCCTAGGGTTCAATGATGCCCTAGGGTTATAGTGGGGTTCAATGACGCCCCTAGGGTTCAATGACGCCCCTAGGGGCCCCTAGGGTTCAATGACGCCCCTAGGGTTCAATGACGCCCCTGGGGTTCAATGACGCCCCTAGGGTTCAATGATGCCCTAGGGTTCAATGACGCCCCTGGGGTTCAATGACGCCCCTGGGGTTCAATGACGCCCCTAGGGTTCAATGACGCCCCTAGGGTTCAATGACGCCCCTAGGGTTCAATGACGCCCCTGGGGTTCAATGATGCCCCTGGGGTTCAATGATGCCCCTAGGGTTCAATGACGCCCCTAGGGTTCAATGACGCCCCTGGGGTTCAATGACGCCCCTAGGGTTCAATGACGCCCCGAGGGTTCAATGATGCCCCTAGGGTTCAATGATGCCCCTGGGGTTCAATGACGCCCCTGGGGTTCAATGATGCCCCTAGGGTTCAATGACACCTTTAGGGTTCAATGATGCCCCTAGGGTTCAATGATGCTCCTAGGGTTCAATGACACCTTTAGGGTTCAATGATGCCCCTAGGGTTCAATGATGCCCCTAGGGTTCAATGATGCCCCTAGGGTTCAATGACGCCCCTAGGGTTCAATGACGCCCCTAGGGTTCCCCTAGGGTTCAATGATGCTCCTAGGGTTCAATGACACCTTTAGGGTTCAATGAAACCTTTAGGGTTCAATGATGCCCCTAGGGTTCAATAATGCCCCTAGGGTTCAATGATGCCCCTAGGGTTCAATGATGCTCCTAGGGTTCAATGATAGTCCTAGGGTTCAATGACGCCCCTAGGGTTCAATGGTGCCCTGTTCACTAAATAAGACCCTATCGCCCCTGGTCAAAATAACTAAAGTGGTGTATTATATAGGTTAGTGTATTATATAGGTTAGTGTATTATATAGGGTAGTGTATTATATAGGGTAGTGTATTATAAAGGGTAGTGTATTACATAGGGTAGTGTATTATATAGGGTAGTGTATTATATAGGGTAGTGTATTATATAGGGTAGTGTATTATAAAGGGTAGTGTATTACATAGGCTAGTGTATTATATAGGGTAGTGTATTATATAGGGTAGTGTATTATATAGGGTAGTGTATTATATAGGGTAGTGTATGATATAGTGTAATGTATTATATAGGGTAGTGTATTATATAGGGTAGTGTATTATATAGGGTAGTGTATTATATAGGGTAGTGTATTATATAGGGTAGTGTATTATATAGGGTAGTGTATTATATAGGGTAGTGTATTATATAGGGTAGTGTATTATATAGGGTAGTGTATTACATAGGGTAGTGTATTATTTAGGGTAGTGTATGATATTGTGTAATGTATTATATAGGGTAGTGTATTATATAGGGTAGTGTATTATATAGGTTAGTGTATTATATAGGGTAGTGTATGATATAGTGTAATGTATTATATAGGGTAGTGTATTATATAGGGTAGTGTATTATAGTGTAATGTATTATATAGTGTAATGTATTATATAGGGTAGTGTATTATATAGGGTAGTAGTGTATTATATAGGGTAGTGTATTAAATTTGTGTAGTGTATGTGTGTGTGCCCTTGCTGCTGTATAGGGTAGTGTATTATTTAGGGTAATGTATCATAGATGTAATGTATTAATGAGGGTAATGTATTGTATATGGTAGTGTATTATAGAGGTAATGTTTTAATGAGGGTATTGTATTATAGAGTAATTTATTATATATGGTAATGTACTATAGAGGTAATGTATTAATGAGGGTAATGTATTGTATAGTTAATAGTGTGCTATTTTGCATTAAGTTAACGTGTTAACTCTTCCTAACGGACTGATTTGTGTGTGTGCGTGTGCGCGTGTGTGTGTGTGTGTGTGCGTGTGTGTGTGTGTGTGTGTGTGTGTGTGTGTGTGTGTGTGTGAGAGAGAGCATTTTCCTCTGAGGTAGGCTGTAGTCTATTGCGTCCTGGGTAAAGC
>NC_068427.1:53073849-53083849 GCF_023373465.1 Oncorhynchus keta
GCACGGGGGTGGCAGCGTCATGTTGTGGGGGTGCTTTGCTGCAGGAGGGACTGGTGCACAAAATAGATGGCATCATGAGGAAGTAACATTATGTGGATATATTGAAGCAACATCAAGACATCGGTCAGGAAATTAAAGCTTGGTAGCAAATGGATCTTCCAAAGGGACAATGACCCCAAGCATACTTCCAAAGATGTGGCAAAATGGTTTAAGGACAACAAAGTCAAGGTATTGGAGTGGCCATCACAAAGCCCTGACCTCAATCCTATAGAACATTTGGGGGCAGAACTGAAAAAGCGTGTGCGAGCAAGGAGGCTTGAAAACCTGACTCGGTTACACCAGCTCTGTCAGTAGGTACGGGCCAAAATTCACCCAACTTATTGTGGTTAGCTTGAGGAAGGCAAACCAAAACGTTTGACTAAAGTTAAACATGTTAAAGGAAATGCTACCAAATACTAATTGACTGTATGTAAACTTCTGACCCACTGGGAATGGGATGAAGAAATTAAAAGCTGAAATAAATAATTCTCTACAATTATTCTGACATTTTACATTCTTAAAATAAAGTGGTGATCCTAACTGACCTAAAACAGGGAATTTATACTAGGATTAAATGTCAGGAATTGTGAAAAAGCTGAGTTTAAATGTATTTGGCTGAGGTGTATGTAAACTTCCGACTTCAACTATGCACACACACACACACACACACACACACACACACACACACACACACACACACACACACACACACACACACACACACACACACACACACACACACACACACACACACACACACACACACACACACACACACACACACACACACACAGCATGTCTCCCAGCCAGCTCGAAGAGTAAGAAGGCTATCATTGTCACCGTGGTTAATGTCAGAACTAATTGGAGAGGGGGTAGAATCAGAATCCGCCCCGATGCCGCCTGCAGCGACTTGAAGAACCCAAATGCCACCCTATTCCCTATGCAGTGCACTAAGGGCTCTTTTGAAAAGTAGTGCACTATATAGGGAATAGGGTGCTATTTGGGTTGTCTTGAGAGATCTCTCGCTGCCTCAGTGCGGCTGCTGCAAGACTTCCCAGCAACAAAGAGAGAGACATTGTGATCATGTCAAAAGAGCCCTGTCGGATCTGTCTCCACGACTGAGATTCGGAGACCAGAGAAAAAGAGGATTCAACCTCAAAAGCTCGCTGGTGTTCTCCAGTCTAAATATACTCAGGCAGGCCTTCATAGAGCTGTCTCTAACTCTGCCTCTACCTCTTCTCTCTCACTGCCTCTACCTCGTCTCTCTCACTGCCTCTACCTCTATTGTGTCTCTCTCTCTGCCTCTACCTTTACCTCGTCTCTCTCTACCTCTACCTCTACTTTGTCTCTCTCTCTCTCTCTGCCTCTACCTTTACCTCGTCTCTCTCTACCTCTACTTTGTCTCTGCCTCTCTCTCTGCCTCTACCTCTACCTTGTCTGTCTCTCTACCTCTACCTCTACTTTGTCTCTCTACCTCTACCTCTACTTTGTCTCTGCCTCTCTCTCTGCCTCTACCTCTACCTTGTCTGTCTCTCTACCTCTACCTCTACCTTGTCTGTCTCTCTACCTCTACCTCTACTTTGTCTCTCTCTCTGCCTCTGCCTCTACCTCATCTCTACCTTGTTTCTCTCTCTGTCTCTACCTCGTCTCTCTCACTGCCTCTACCTCGTCTCTCTCTCTGCCTCTACCTCGTCTCTCTCACTGCCTCTACCTCGTCTCTCTCACTGCCTCTACCTTGTCTCTCTCTCTGCCTCTATCTCTACCTCGTCTCTCTCACTGCCTCTACCTCTACTTTGTCTCTCTCACTGCCCCTGCCTCTACCTTGTCTCTCTCACTGCCTCTACCTCTACTTTGTCTCTCTCTCTGCCTCTACCTCTGCCTCTACCTTGCCTTGTCTCTCTCACTACCTCTGCCTCTACCTTGCCTCTCTCACTACATCTGCCTCTACCTTGCCTTGTCTCTCTCACTGCCTCTACCTCTACCTTGTCTCTCTCACTACCTCTGCCTCTACCTTGCCTTGTCTCTCTCTCACTGCCTCTACCTTGCCTTGTCTCTCTCACTGCCTCTGCTTCTACCTGTAGGCTACTGAGTAGAGAGGAATCAGGCCTGGCTCAGAGTGGAGGAAGGGGTGAGGAGGAAGAGGGGGAAGGGGGAAGAAGGGACGGAGGACACCTGTCTGTGTCTGTCAGAGGGGGGGCTGAGAGCAGTGTCAGGTTCTCTCCTCCACCCCCACGCACTCCTCTACCTGACACAGTGCCACCAGTTATGTGCCCCACAGCAGTTTAGTCTGTTACAGAGAGAGAGAGAGAGAGAGAGAGAGAGAGAGAGAGAGAGAGAGAGAGAGAGAGAGAGAGAGAGAGAGAGAGAGAGAGAGAGAGAGAGAGAGAGAGAGAGAGAGAGAGAGAGAGAGAGAGAGAGAGAGAGAGAGAGAGAGAGAGAGAGAGAGAGAGAGAGAGAGAGAGAGAGAGAGAGAGAGAGAGACATAATAAATCTGTCACATCTTTATCCCGGCCAAAGCAGTAACTGACATGTCCATTTTAAAGCTAGAAGAGGAAGGAAGAACAGAACCCTAGAAAGGCTTTGTGAGAACCACCCTCAACCACGTTGCCACGGCGTTGTCAGTTCACACGCTGTCGCTGTCACAATGCATGAGGGAGGTGAGTTGGTGTTAGGAGACTTGTTTACCTCTTCCCTCCCCGGATTGTCCCCCCTCCCCCACCGTCAGTGGATAGAGCTACATGCTGGTTCCTCCTAGTACAACACACTTAACATAATATAATAATATAATAATATAGTAATATATTAATATAATAATATAGTAATATAATAATATAGTAATTTAATAATATAGTAATATAATAACATAATAATATAGTAATATAATAATATAGTAATATAGTAATATAATAATATAGTAATATAATTATATAATAATTTATTAATATAATAATATAGTAATATAATAATATAATAATATAATAATATAATATAGTAATATAATAATATAGTAATATAATATAGTAATATAATCATATAATATAGTAATATAGTAATATAATAATATAATATAGTAATATAATAATATAATAATATAATATAGTAATATAATAATATAATATAGTAATATAATAATATAATATAATAATATAATAATATAATATAGTAATATAATAATATAATAATATAGTAATATAATAATATAATAATATAGTAATATCATAATATAATAATATAATAATATAATATAATAATATAGTAATATAATAATATAGTAATATAATAATATAGTATTATAATAATATAATATAGGAATGTTGTAATATAATACTATAATAATATAGTAATGTAATGATAAAGCAATTTAGCAATATATTAATATAGTGATATAGTAATACAAACACACAGAGAGCTAGCTCAACAGAACGCCTGCTCCCTCTCTATTCCTCTCCAGGTGACCAGATATCTCCATAAACCCTACCAGATCCACCAGTAATCCAGCAGTAATCCAGCAGTAATCCACCTGTAATCCAGCAGTAATCCAGCAGTAATCCAGCAGTAATCCAGCAGTAATCCAGCAGTAATCCACCTGTAATCCAGAAGTAATACACCAGTAATCCAGCAGTAATCCAGCAGTAATCCACCAGTAATCCACCATTAATCCAGCAGTAATCCAGAAGTAATCCAGCAGTAATCCAGCAGTAATCCAGCAGTAATCCACCTGTAATCCAGAAGTAATACACCAGTAATCCAGCAGTAATCCACCAGTAATCCAGCAGTAATCCAGAAGTAATCCAGCAGTAATCCACCAGTAATCCAGCAGTAATCCAGAAGTAATCCAGCAGTAATCCACCTGTAATCCAGCAGTAATCCACCTGTAATCCAGCAGTAATCCACCTGTAATCCAGAAGTAATACACCAGTAATCCAGCAGTAATCCACCTGTAATCCAGCAGTAATCCACCAGTAATCCAGCAGTAATCCACCAGTAATCCAGCAGTAATCCAGAAGTAATCCAGCAGTAATCCACCTGTAATCTAGCAGTAATCCACCAGTAATCCAGCAGTAATCCAGAAGTAATCCAGCAGTAATCCACCTGTAATCCAGCAGTAATCCACCTGTAATCCAGCAGTAATCCAGAAGTAATCCAGCAGTAATCCACCTGTAATCCAGCAGTAATCCACCTGTAATCCAGCAGTAATCCACCTGTAATCCAGCAGGAATCTGGAGGGCTGGTTATTAAGTTAATTACCCTACATTGTATATTAAAATGAAAGGACATCAAGGCCTAACGGTCAGGAGTTGCTCTTATCAGTCTTTCTCTAATTGTCGTCTGCACTGATTGGTCGATGGAGGGATATAGCCACAACCCTACTATACCCCACTGTGTCTATATTGCAATGGAGGTACCTGCAGGGCCTGAGGTTGCAGTCTTTCTTTCATTGTCTTAATTTAGATAGAGCACCTTTCCTCTGCTCTGATCGTTAGACTGAAGGACGAGTGTTTTATAGAAGTGACCCACCAGTCGAAAGACAATGGCCTCTATCCCAGACCCTAACTCTGTTATCATGTGTCCTCAGTTATAAAGGTTTATTTTGGAGAGGCCGGTGGGTTTGCTCTTGTTGCTTAAGGTTTAAGAAACTGACCAATATGAATCTGAGTTTGGGTGAGAGAACAGAGGTCCGCTGACAGTCAAAGACCAGAGAAACTGACCAATAGGACACGAGTTGGAATTATACACTTCAGGCTACATCTGAATGGGACTCTATTCCCTATGTGGTGCACTAATCTGGATCAAAGTAGTGCACTATATAGGGATTACGGTGATCAAAAGTAGTGCACTATATAGGGATTAGGTTGATCAAAAGTAGTGCACTATATCTGTTTTACTGGGTTGGCCAGCCATATCTCACCTGTCTATGTCTCATCTGTCTATGTCTCATCTGTCTCACTGGGTTGGCCAGCTATATCTCATCTGTCTATATCTCCTCTGTCTATATCTCATCTGTCTCTATCTCATCTGTCTCTATCTCATCTGTCTATATCTCACCTGTCTATATCTCATCTGTCTATATCTCATCTGTCTATATCTCATCTGTCTATATCTCTCTGTCTATATCTCACCTGTCTATGTCTCATCTGTCTATATCTCATCTGTCTATATCTCATCTGTCTATATCTCCTCTGTCTATATCTCATCTGTCTATATCTCATCTGTCTATATCTCATCTGTCTATATCTCATCTGTCTATCTCATCTCTGTCTATATCTCCTCTGTCTATATCTCATCTGTCTATATCTCCTCTGTCTATATCTCATCTGTCTATATCTCATCTGTCTATATCTCATCTGTCTATATCTCCTCTGTCTATATCTCATCTGTCTATATCTCCTCTGTCTATATCTCATCTGTCTATATCTCATCTGTCTATATCTCATCTGTCTATATCTCATCTGTCTATATCTCATCTGTCTATATCTCCTCTGTCTATATCTCATCTGTCTATATCTCATCTGTCTATATCTCATCTGTCTATATCTCCTCTGTCTATATCTCCTCTGTCTATATCTCCTCTGTCTATATCTCATCTGTCTATATCTCCTCTGTCTATATCTCACCTGTCTATATCTCATCTGTCTATATCTCATCTGTCTATATCTCCTCTGTCTATATCTCATCTGTCTATATCTCATCTGTCTATATCTCATCTGTCTATATCTCATCTGTCTATATCTCCTCTGTCTATATCTCATCTGTCTATATCTCCTCTGTCTATATCTCATCTGTCTATATCTCATCTGTCTATATCTCCTCTGTCTATATCTCATCTGTCTATATCTCCTCTGTCTATATCTCATCTGTCTATATCTCATCTGTCTATATCTCCTCTGTCTATATCTCATCTGTCTATATCTCCTCTGTCTATATCTCATCTGTCTATATCTCATCTGTCTATATCTCATCTGTCTATATCTCATCTGTCTATATCTCCTCTGTCTATATCTCCTCTGTCTATATCTCCTCTGTCTATATCTCCTCTGTCTATATCTCATCTGTCTATATCTCATCTGTCTATATCTCCTCTGTCTATATCTCCTCTGTCTATATCTCATCTGTCTATATCTCCTCTGTCTATATCTCATCTGTCTATATCTCCTCTGTCTATATCTCCTCTGTCTATATCTCCTCTGTCTATATCTCATCTGTCTATATCTCATCTGTCTATATCTCCTCTGTCTATATCTCATCTGTCTATATCTCCTCTGTCTATATCTCATCTGTCTATATCTCATCTGTCTATATCTCATCTGTCTATATCTCATCTGTCTATATCTCCTCTGTCTATATCTCATCTGTCTATATCTCATCTGTCTATATCTCCTCTGTCTATATCTCATCTGTCTATATCTCCTCTGTCTATATCTCATCTGTCTATATCTCATCTGTCTATATCTCATCTGTCTATATCTCCTCTGTCTATATCTCCTCTGTCTATATCTCATCTGTCTATATCTCATCTGTCTATATCTCATCTGTCTATATCATCTGTCTATATCTCATCTGTCTATATCTCCTCTGTCTATATCTCATCTGTCTATATCTCCTCTGTATATATCTCATCTGTCTATATCTCATCTGTCTATATCTCCTCTGTCTATATCTCATCTTTCTATATCTCATCTGTCTATATCTCATCTGTCTCTGTCTATATCTCTTCTGTCTATATCTCATCTGTCTATATCTCCTCTGTCTATATCTCATCTGTCTATATCTCATCTGTCTATATTTCATCTGTCTATATCTCATCTGTCTATATCTCATCTGTCTATATTTCATCTGTCTATATCTCATCTGTCTATATCTCCTCTGTCTATATCTCATCTGTCTATATCTCATCTGTCTATATCTCCTCTGTCTATATCTCATCTGTCTATATTACATTTACATTTAAGTCATTTAGCAGACGCTCTTATCCAGAGCGACTTATATCTCATCTGTCTATATCTCCTCTGTCTATATCTCCTCTGTCTATATCTCATCTGTCTATATTTCATCTGTCTATATCTCATCTGTCTATATCTCATCTGTCTATATCTCCTCTGTCTATATCTCATCTGTCTATATCTCATCTGTCTCACTGGGTTAGCTATATCTCTTCTGTCTATATCTCATCTGTCTATATCTCTTCTGTCTATATTTCATCTGTCTATATCTCCTCTGTCTATATTTCATCTGTCTATATCTCATCTGTCTATATTTCATCTGTCTATATCTCATCTGTCTCACTGGGTCTCATTGTCTATATCTCTTCTGTCTATATCTCATCTGTCTATATCTCTTCTGTCTGTATTTCATCTGTCTATATCTCCTCTGTCTATATTTCATCTGTCTATATCTCATCTGTCTCACTGGGTTGGCCAGCTATATCTCTTCTGTCTATATCTCATCTGTCTATATCTCTTCTGTCTATATCTCATCTGTCTATATCTCATCTGTCTATATCTCCTCTGTCTATATCTCATCTGTCTATATTTCATCTGTCTATATCTCCTCTGTCTATATTTCATCTGTCTATATCTCCTCTGTCTATATTTCATCTGTCTATATCTCATCTGTCTCACTGGGTTGGCCAGCTATATCTCATCTGTCTATATCTCCTCTGTCTATATCTCATCTGTCTATATCTCATCTGTCTATATCTCCTCTGTCTATATCTCCTCTGTCTATATCTCATCTGTCTATATCTCCTCTGTCTATATCTCCTCTGTCTATATCTCCTCTGTCTATATCTCCTCTGTCTATATCTCATCTGTCTATATCTCATCTGTCTATATCTCCTCTGTCTATATCTCATCTGTCTCTATCTCATCTGTCTCACTGGGTTGGCCAGCTATATCTCCTCTGTCTGTATTCTACTTGGTTTTCGTGGACTTCCAAAACCAAACATGTTGTCCATGTTTCTACCCAGATATGACTTCATAGAGATCCGCGATGGAAACAGTGAGAATGGAGACCTGTTGGGTAAACACTGCAGTAACATCGCCCCTCCTGCCATCATCTCCTCCGGCCCCGTCCTCCACATCAAGTTCGTCTCAGACTACGCTCACCAGGGGGCTGGTTTTTCACTGCGCTACGAGGTCTTCAAAACGGGTGAGTCCAAATATGAATAAAGACACAACGTTGATACAAAAACGTTTAGCAACACAACTAGATTGGGATAAAATGAAACCCAGTAGAAAGGCAGTCGGTAGACCTATTGGTTATAGATACACTTAGGAGCAGTTTCTCGGACACAGGTTAAATTATTATTATATTCTGGCAGTTAGAGATGTACACTGGCTTGCGAAAGTATTCACCCCCCCTTGGCATTTCTCCTATTTTGTTGCCTTACAACCTGGAATTAAAATGTTTTTTTTTGGGGGGGGTGTTGGGGGGTTGGTATCATTTGATTTACACCACACATGCCTACCACTTTGAAGATGCAACATATTTTTTTATTATTAGACAAACAAGAATAAGACAAAAAAAAACGTAAAACTTGAGCGTGCATAACTATCCATCCCCCCCCCAAAGTCAATACTTTGTAGAGCCACCTTTTGTAGCAATTACAGCTGCATGTCTCTTGGGGTCTGTCTCTATTCATATATATATATATATATATATATATATATATATATATATATATATATATATATATATGTCTCTATAAACTTGGCACATCTAACTAACCACTGGCATATTTGCCCATTTTTCAAGTTGAAACTGCTCCAGCTCCTTCAAGTTGGATGGGGACCGCTGGTGTACAGTAATCTTTAAGTCATATCACAGATTCTCAATTGGATTGAGGTCTGGCCTTTGACCAGGCCATTCCACAACATTTAAATGTGTTCCCTTTAAACCACCCAAGTGTTGCTTTAGCAGCATGCTTAGGGTCATTGTCCTGCAGGAAGGTGAACCTCCGTCCCAGTCTCAAATCTCTGATAGACTGAAACAGGTTTCCCTCAAGAATTACCCTGTATTTAGCACCATACATCATTCTGACCAGTTTCTCACTCCCTACTGATGAAAAACATCCCCACAGCATGATGCTGCCACCACCATACTTAACTGTGTGGATGGTGTTCTCGTGGTGATGAGAGGTGTTGAGTTTGCGCCAGACATAGCGTTTTCCTTGATGGCCAAAAAGCTCAACTTTAGTCTCATCTGACCGGAGGACCTTCTTCCATATGTTTGGGGAGTCTCCCATATGCCTTTTGGCGAATATCAAATGTGTTTGCTTATTTTTTTCTTTACGCAATGGCCTTTAACTGGCCACTCTTCCATAAAGCCCAGCTCTGTGGAGTGTACGGCTTAAAGTGGTCCAGTGGACAGATACTCCAATCTCCGCTGTGGAACTTTGCAGTTCCTTCAGGGTTATCTTTGGTCTCTTTGTTGCCTCTCTGATTAGTGCCCTCCTTGGTCCGTGAGTGTTGGTGCGCGGCCCTCTCTTGGCAGGTTTGTTGTGGTGCCATATTCTTTCGGACACACACCTCTCTCCTTCACAGAGCCTGTCTGACCCACACCTCTCTCCTTCACAGAGCCTGTCTGACCCACACCTCTCTCCTTCACAGAGCCTGTCTGACCCACACCTCTCTCCTTCACAGTGCCTGTGGGACACCCACCTCTATCCTTCACAGAGCCTGTCTGACCCACACCTCTCTCCTTCACAGTGCCTGTGGGACACACACCTCTATCCCTCACAAAGCCTGTGAGACACCCACCTCTATCCTTCACAGAGCCTGTGGGACACCCACCTCTATCCTTCACAGAGCCTGTGGGACACACACCTCTCTCCTTCACAGTGCCTGTGGGACACCCACCTCTATCCCTCACACAGCCTGTGGGACACCCACCTCTATCCTTCACAGAGCCTGTGGGACACCCACCTCTATCCTTCACAGAGCCTGTGGGACACCCACCTCTA
>NC_068427.1:53088849-53093849 GCF_023373465.1 Oncorhynchus keta
GGCATAAGGGGACGACAAGCGGATAACAGGTCATCTGTTTCAATTAAGACATTAATGAGCGAGTTAGGATGGACGTAGTCAATATAACTATTACTAATATAACTATTGTTCTGAAATGTACAGCGACAGAATGCATAACATGGGCCGTTCTTACAGAGTTCTCCCTGTACACCAAGTCAGAACCGTAGGATAAATCAAGGGTGACACATAAGCAGACAATGAAAGCTCTTACAATATTCAATGATTATTAACTCTATGGCAGCATCCAAAGGGGCTTGAATTTTCTAGCTCTACCATTAAATTTGGCGGTGACGTACTGTCCCCATGAGTGACAGAACACTGAGCCAATCACGGCTCAGGATTTTCTGCTGACTTGCACCACCACCACAGAAAGCACTGAGCTAGGTTGAAACACCTGCATTTCGGAGCTGCTTCACTCAAGAAAACAAAAAAAGAGACCAGGCATTACATTGTTTGCAAACTGATATGTGACACGTATTAATGCCAAAATAACATGCAAAAATGTGGGGCCCCACCTTCCCTGAATAACGGGTTGACACTGTCGGAAACATCAACAGACAGCTGCATCAAACCTCTCCTTTCCTCTCCTCTCTGACGGGAAATCACCATCCACCCTGTTACGTTTAGTTCTGCCACAGGATCTCCCTCTGTCTCTCTCTCTCTCTCTCTCTCTCTCTCTCTCTCTCTCTCTCTCTCTCTCTCTCTCTCTCTCTCTCTCTCTCTCTCTCTCTCTCTCTCTCTCTCTCTCTCTCTCTCTCTCTCTCTCTCTCTCTCTCTCTCTCTCTCTCTCTCTCTCTCTCTCTCTCTCTCTCTCTCACTCCAATTCGATTAGCTTTATTTGCATGACGTAACAAGGTACATATTGCCGATATTAAAATAATACAAAATCAAATTGTCAAAATAACCACAGAAACAACAGTAACCAAGGGTCAAAATAACCACAGAAAAAACAGTAACCAAGTGTCAAAATAACCACAGAAACAACAGTAACCAAGTGTCAAAATAACCACAGAAACAACAGTAACCAAGGGTCAAAATAACCACAGAAACAACAGTAACCAAGGGTCAACATAACCACAGAAACAACAGTAACCAAGTGTCAAAATAACCACAGAAACAACAGTAACCAAGTGTCAAAATAACCACAGAAACAACAGTAACCAAGGGTCAAAATAACCACAGAAACAACAGTAACCAAGGGTCAAAATAACCACAGAAACAACAGTAACCAAGTGTCAAAATAACCACAGAAACAACAGTAACCGTGTCAAAATAACCACAGAAACAACAGTAACCAAGTGTCAAAATAACCACAGAAACAACAGTAACCAAGGGTCAAAATAACCACAGAAACAACAGTAACCAAGGGTCAAAATAACCACAGAAACAACAGTAACCAAGGGTCAAAATAACCACAGAAACAACAGTAACCAAGTGTCAAAATAACCACAGAAACAACAGTAACCAAGTGTCAAAATAACCACAGAAACAACAGTAACCAAGTCCCTCCCCAACAGGACGGGTAATCCTTATCAGAAACAACTTTTTAAACCTCAAATTTGGGAAAATGACAACCTAATTGTTTTATATTTTTGACAACAGGAAATGCAGCTCCGTCTCAGGTTCTGCTGTTGTTCAGTGGTAACAAGCTTTCCTCTACAGGGAGCCAGGTTCTGCCCACACAGGGAGACAGGTTCTGCTGTGGTGCAGTGGTTGCACAGCCTATCCTCTACAGGGAGCCAGGTTCTGCTGTTGCAACAGCCTTTCCTCTACAGGGAGCCAGGTTCTGCTGTGGGCAAAATGCACAGCCTTTCCTCTACGGGGAGCCAGGTTCTGCTAGCCTTTCCTCTACATTGGTGCAGTTTACATTTTTGAGCCAGGTTCTGCTGTGGTGCAGGAAATACACAGCCTTTCCTCTACAGCCAGGTTCTGCCGTCTACAGGGAGCCAGGTTCTGCTGTGGTGCAGTGGTTGCACAGCCAGGTTCTGCCTTTCCTCTACAGGGAGCCAGGTTCTGCTGTTGTTCAGTGGTTGCACAGCCTTTCCCTTTCCTCTACAGGGAGCCAGGTTCTGCTGTTGTTGCAGTGGTTGCACAGCCTTTCCTCTACAGGGAGCCAGGTTCTGCTGTTGTGCAGTGGTTGCACAGCCTTTCCTCTACAGGGAGCCAGGTTCTGCTGTTGTTCAGTGGTTACACAGCCTTTCCTCTACAGGGAGCCAGGTTCTGCTCAGTGGTTGCACAGCCTTTCCTCTACAGGGAGCCAGGTTCTGCTGTTGTTCAGTGGTTACACAGCCACAGGGAGCCAGGTTCCTGTTGTCTCAGTGGTTACACAGCCTTTCCTCTACAGGGAGCCAGGTTCTGCTGTTGTGCAGTGGTTGCACAGCCTTTCCTCTACAGGGAGCCAGGTTCTGCTGTGGTGCAGTGGTTGCACAGCCTTTCCTCTACAGGGAGCCAGGTTTAATGTAAATAGAAGAGTGCAGGGCAAAGTCCCCGCCCCTAGTTAAAGAATTCTGTTATTTTCTTTCCAATTTTAATGCTGCACGTAATGCTTGTTTGTAGGTGACCAAATACTTATTTTTCACCATAATTTGCAATGTGATTTTCCGGATTTTTCCCCCTAATTTTCTCTGTCATAGTTGAAGTGTACCTATGATGAAAATTACAGGCCTCTCTCATCTTTTTAAGTGGGAGAACTTGCACAATTGGTGGTTGACTAAATACTTTTTTGCCCCACTGTGTATACCTGTATATATATCTATATATATATAATATGACATTTGTAATGTCTTTATTGTTTTGAAACTTCTGTTTGTATAATGCTTACTGTTAATATTTATTGTTTATTTCACTTTTGTATATTATCCACCTCACTTGCTTTGGCAATGTTAACATATGTTTCCCAATACCCCATAATGACATCACAATACCCCATAATGACATCACAATACCCCATAATGACATCACAATACCCCATAATGACATCACAATACCCCATAATGACATCACAATAAATAATAAGCATGCCAATAAAGCCCCTTGAATTGAATTGCAATGAGACAGGTACAGTGAATATGCTCTTGCCTGAGGACCAGTATCATGTTCTAGACATGCTTGTTGATATGCGAAATAACGACCAATCTTTGGTGATTATTTGAGTTTTGAGGGTATGTTGAGGGGGGTGACAGAGAGAGACAAAACAGAGGGGGGGGGGGGGATGTTGTTGACAGGCTGAAGGGAAGGTGGTCAGGGAGGAGAGGAGAGGAGGAAGACCAGAAATATCAGTGGATCAAAGAACAAACAGAGAGTCATCTGTAGCTCTTAACTCTATTTATATACTACCTCACCAGCTGTGACCCTGCAGGGTTCACACACACACACACACACACACACACACACACACACACACCACGGCTGGTACTAGCTACACGTCTCTCACAGGACCGAACGAGGAGGACGAAGCTGGAGCTGTGACATCATATTACCCTCTCATCTTGCAACGACTCAAAAGTCCCCCCCTCCCCCCACACACACACACACAAACATTTATGAGCAGAGCTTGTAAGGTGTTTCGTTCCTCCTTAGCAAAGGTCTGACAACAAGAACCCACAAAAATAGTCCGAGACAAGAGGGTTGTTTCTGTAAGAGTCTCAGTTAGTGCTGGTGGGATGGTGAGACAGACAAGCCCAGACCTGTCTAACCCAGAGGTCTCACTCACAGAGCTGAGAGGCATGGGCCACTCCCCAGAGCCCACCACACGTGCCGAACTGACATATTGCCTGTCAGTAGGGGGTTGGAGGGGGACAGGGTGGGGGGAGAAGGAGACAGGGTGGAGGAGAAGGAGACAGGGTCGGGGAGAAGGAGACAGGGTGGAGGAGAAGGAGACAGGGTGGAGGAGAAGGAGACAGGGTCGGGGAGAAGGAGACAGGGTGGAGGAGAAGGAGACAGGGTCGGGGAGAAGGAGACAGGGTGGAGGAGAAGGAGACAGGGTGGGGAGAAGGAGACAGGGTGGGGGGAGAAGGAGACAGGGTGGAGGAGAAGGAGACAGGGCGGGGGGGGAGCAGGGTGGGGGAGGAAGGAGACAGGGTGGGGGAGAAGGAGACAGGGTGGGGAGAAGGAGACAGGGTGGGGGGAAAGGGTTGGGGGAAGAAGGAGACAGGGTGGGGGAGGGTGGGGGAAGGAGGAGACAGGGTGGGGGAGAAGGAGACAGGGTGGGGGGAAAGGGTTGGGGGAGGAAGGAGACAGGGGTGGGGGGACAGGGTGGGGGGAGGAAGGAGACAGGGTGGGGGGGGAGACAGGTGGGGGGAGGAAGGAGACAGGGTGGGGGGAGGAAGGAGACAGGGTGGGGGGAGGAAGGAGACAGGGGGGGGGGAAGGAGACTCTCTCTCCCTATCTCTCTCTCTAAATTCAGATGTGGGGGAACAGACAGGGTGGGGGGACTCTTCTCCAGGTTCATCTCTCTGTAGGGTGTGGGGAGAGGACCAGGCTTAGGGGACTCTTCTCCAGGTTCATCTCTCTGTAGGGGGAGGAACAGAGAGGACCAGCTTCCCTATCTCTTCTCCAGGTTCAATTCATGTTTGTGAACAGAGCCCCAGGACCAGCTTGCTTAGGGGACTCTTCTCCAGGTTCATCTCTCTTTAGGGTGTGTTTGTGAACAGAGCACCAGGACCAGCTTGCTTAGGGGACTCTTCTCCAGGTTCATCTCTCTGTAGGGTGTGTTTGTGAACAGAGCCCCAGGACCAGCTTGCTTAGGGGACTCTTCTCCAGGTTCATCTCTCTGTAGGGTGTGTTTGTGAACAGAGCCCCAGGACCAGCTTGCTTAGGGGACTCTTCTCCAGGTTCATCTCTCTTTAGGGTGTGTTTGTGAACAGAGCCCCAGGACCAGCTTGCTTAGGGTACTCTTCTCCAGGTTCATCTCTCTACAGGCGATGGCTTTTTTTTCCTTTTAGGTGGGTGTAGACTTTAACGTCTCTTTTCTGGAATTT
>NC_068427.1:53098849-53111349 GCF_023373465.1 Oncorhynchus keta
TAATTGATTGATTGATTGGTCCACCTGTCATTGATTGATTTATTAATTGATTAATTGATTAATTGATTGATTGATTGGTCCACCTCTAATTGTTTGATTTATTTGATTAATTGATTGATTAATTGATTGATTGATTGGTCTGTCATTGATTGATTCATTGATTGATTGATTTATTAATAGATTAATCATTGATTGATTAATTGATTGATTGATTGGTCCACCTCTCATTGATTGATTAATTGATTAATTGATTGATTGGGCCACCTCTCATTGATTGATTGATTGATTGGTTGATTTATTGATTTATTGATTGATTGATTGATTAATTGGTCCACCTCTCATTGGTTGATTGATTGATTGGTTGGTTGATTGATTGGTTGATTGGTTGATTGATTGATTGATTGGTCCACCTGTCATTGATTGATTGATTGATTGGTTGGTTGGTTGATTGATTGGTTGGTTGATTGGTTGATTGATTGATTGATTGATTGATTGATTGATTGATTGATTAATTGATTGATTTGTTGATTGATCCCTGTCTCTCCTCCCCCAGCCTTCCATTGCAGTAATGCGTTGGGTCTGGAGTCAGGGAAGATCTCTGACGACCAGATCACTGCCTCCTCTTCCTTCTATGACAATACCTGGTTGCCACGGCAGGCCCGCCTTAACAACGGCAACAACGCGTGGACGCCCAACGAGGACAGCAGCAAGGAGTACATCCAGGTGAGACATCAACTGTGTTAAAAGTGCCTCGTGTCTCGTCTATCACAGGTCGTGTGGACAGAAATGGAATCTCATTCTCGTTCAGTGGGTGTAGATTCAGTCCAATGGAGATCAACGACCTGTGATAGACTTTTAAAGGTAGTTAACCCAATGTTTGCAGAGATCAAGAGATCAAGTTGGAATCACCTTCAGAAGTAACAGGTTTATCTGTTTGAATCTCAGTCTTTCGGCTGAGTACTTGAGAAACAGACAGTGTCTCCATGAGTCAGAATATACATAGATAGACGCAACATTAATAGTGGCTTCATAGCTACAATGTGGTAAAATGTGGTACTACGAGGTACTACGTGGTACAATGTGGTACTATGTGGTATGATGTGGCATGATGTGGTACTATGTGGTACTATTTGGTGTGATGTGATACGAAGTGGTACTACGAGGTACTATGTAGTACAATGTGGTACTATGTGTTACTACGTGTTATTGTGTGGTACTATGTGGTATGATGTGGTACTATGTGGTACTATGTGGTATGATCTGGTACTATGTGGTACAATGTGGTACTACGAGGTACTACGTGGTACAATGTGGTACTACGTGGTACTACATGGTACAATGTGGTACTATGTGGTACAATGTGGTACTATGTGGTACTATGTGGTACTATGTGGTACTATGTGGTACGATGTGGTACTATGTGGTACTATGTGGTACTATGTGGTATGATGTGGTACTATGTGGTATGATGTGGTACTATGTGGTACAATGTGGTACTATGTGGTACTATATGGAACTATGTGGTACGATGTGGTATTATGTGGTACTATGTGGTACTATGTGGTACTATGTGGTACTATGTGGTATTGTGTGGTACTATGTGGTATGATGTGGTACTATGTGGTACAATGTGGTACTATGTGGTACAATGTGGTACTATGTGGTACTATATGGAACTATGTGGTACTATGATTGTGTGGTACTATGTGGTATGATGTGGTACTATGTGGTACGAGGTACTATGTGGTACTATATGGAACTATGTGGTGCGATGTGGTACTATTGTGTGGTACTATGTGGTTTGATGTGGTACAATGTGGTACTATGTGGTATTGTGTGGTACTATGTGGTACTATGTGGTATCTGTAGACCATTGATAGACTATGTCTATAGACCATCTATAGACCATCGATAGACCATCGATAGACCATCGATGTAGACTATGTGGTATGATGTGGTACCATCTATGAGACCATGGTATAGACCATACTGTAGACCATCGATGTGGTACTATCTGTATGATGTGGTATGATGACCCTCTATAGACCATCTATGATGACCATCGATGGTATGATGTGGTACTATCTATGGTACTATCTGATGTGGTACCATCGATATGATGTGGTACTATAGACCATCTATAGACCATGTGGTATGATGACCATGATGTAGACTATCTGGTATGACCATCTATGATGTGGTACCATGTGGTACGATGTGGTACTACATCTATAGACCATGGTATGATGTGGTACTATCTGTGGTGCCATGTGGATAGACCATCTATAGACCATCTATAGACTATGTCTGTAGACCATCGATGGACCCTCTATAGACCATCTATAGACCATATGATGGTACCATCGATAGGTGTGGTATAGACCATCTGTGGACCATCTGTAGACCATGTATAGACCATCTATGGTACATGTGTGGACCATCTGTAGACCATCTGGTAGACCATCTGTAGACCATCTGGTAGACCATCTGTAGACCATCTATAGACCATCTGTAGACCATCGATAGACTATGTCTATAGACCATCTATAGACCATCTATAACCATCTATGAGACCATCTATAGACCATCTATGAGACCATACTATAACTGTGTGGTACCATCTATGTGGTACCATGTGGTAGATGATCGATAGACCATCTATGAGTACTATCTATAGACCATCTATGGTGTGGTACCATCTATAGACCCTCTATGTGGACCATGTGGTATGATGTGGTACCATCGTGGTATGATGACCATCTGTGGTACCATCTATGTAGACCATCTATAGACCATCTATGTGGTACCATCTATAGACCATCTGTATGATGTGGTATGAGACCATCTATAGACCATCTATAGACCATCTATAGACCATCTGTGGTACCATCTATAGATGTCTATAACCATCTATAACCATCTATGGACCATCGAGGACCATCTGTAGACCATCTATGAGACCATGGTATGATGTGGACCATCTGGTATGACCATCTATGTAGACCATCGATAGACCATCTAAAGACCATCTGTAGACCATCGATAGATGTGGTATGATGTGGTACCATCTATAGACCATCTGTAGACCATCGATAGACCATCTATAGACCATCTATAGACCATCTATAGACCATCTGGTAGACCATGGTACTATGTGGTATGATGTAGACCATCTATAGACCATGGTATAGACCATCTATGAGACCATCTGTAGACCATCGATGGATGATGTCTATAGACCATCTATAGACCATCTATAGACCATCTATAGACTATGTCTATAGACCACGATGTGGACCATGTGGTATGATGTAGACCATGTGGTACCATCTATAGACCATCTATGATGTGGTACCATCTATAGACCATCTATAGACCATCTGTATGAGACCATGGTATAGACCATCTATAGACCATGTCTATGAGACCATGTGGTATAGACCATCTGTAGACCATCTATAGACTATCTATAACCATCTATAACCATCTATAGACCATCGATAGACCATCTATAGACCATCTATAGACCATCGATAGACCATCTGTAGACCATCTATAGACCATCTACAGACCATCTATAGACCATCTATAGACCATCTATAGACCATCTATAGACCATCTATAGACCATCTATAGACCATCTGTAGACCATCTATAGACCATCTATAGACCATCTATAGACCATCTATAGACCATCTATAGACCATCTGTAGACCATCTATAGACCATCTATAGACCATCTATAGACCATCTGTAGACCATCTATAGACCATCTATAGACCATCTATAGACCATCTATAGACCATCTGTAGACCATCTATAGACCATCTATAGACCATCTATAGACCATCTATAGACCATCTATAGACCATCTATAGACCATCTATAGACCATCTATAGACCATCTGTAGACCATCTATAGACCATCTCCCATTCAAGTTGCTGTCTGGCTGAGTTTCAACAAGCGTATCACAACCATGAGAGGACTCTGAGGACAGCGCACACACACACACACACACACACACACACACACACACACACACACACACACACACACACACACACACACACACACACACACACACACACACACACACACACACACACACACACACACACACACACACAACATTTACACATTTAGCAGACGTATATCCCACACACGTATACCCACACACACACACACACACACACACACACGTATACCCACACACACACACACACACACACACACACACACACACACACACACACACACACACACACACACACACACACACACACACACACACACACACACACACACACACACACACACACACACACACATGACAGTGACAGACACTCTAAATCGTGGTGGCCCACACACACGTATACCCACACACGGAAGACAGGAAGGGCCACACAGGCCACACACAGGAGGAGCACACACTTGAGGCACACTGCCAGGGTTCCAGAGGGCACAGTGACAGTGACAGACATGTCTCTAAATCGTACAGGTGGCCTTCTCAGTTGAAGCCGGAAGACAGGAAGGGTTCCTAGTTTAAGGCAGATGGTGACAGGAGGAGCTCGGAAGCTTGAGGCATGCTGCCAGGGTTCCTAGAGGGCAGATGGTGACAGGAAGGGCTAGTTTAGGCAGGCCAGGGCTCCTATAGGGCAGATGGTGACAGGAGGAGCTAGGAAGCTTGAGGCACGCTGCCAGGGTTCCTAGAGGGCAGATGGTGACAGGAGGAGCTAGGAAGCTTGAGGCATGCTGCCAGGGTTCCTATAGGGCAGATGGTGACAGGAGGAGCTAGGAAGCTTGAGGCACGCTGCGTGGGTATACGTGTGTGTGTGTGTGGTGTATGTGTGTGTGTGTGGTTCCTATAGCAGAGAGGGCAGATGCCAGGGTTCCTATAGGGCAGATGGTGACAGGAAGGGACATTGGGTGCCATTTCAGAAGCACCAATTGTCGTTACCTCTATCGGTTTGTTACTCCCAGCTGAGCCTCCTATTGGGCCTTTCCTCTCTCTCCAGATAGTGGGCCAATGGCTGTGTGGCATCCTCTCTCTCTCTCTCTCTCTCTCTCTCTCTCTCTCTCTCTCTCTCTCTCTCTCTCTCTCTCTCTCTCAGATAGTGGGCCAGTGGCTGGCATCCTCCTCTTTCTCTCTCTCCCTCTCTGGGCCTCTCTCTCTCTCTCCTCTCTCTCTCTCTCTCTCTCTCTCTCTCTCTCTCTCTCTCTCTCTCTCTCTCTCTCTCTCTCCAGATAGTGGGCCAATGGCTGTGTGGCATCCTCCTCCTCTCTCTCTCTTTCTCCATCCTGCGTTCTATCCCCTTTCCCTCTTCTCTTGGTACCCCTTTCTCAAACAACAAAATCCAAAGGCTGGGCCTAATATAGTGTATAACAGGATGTACAAGTTGTTTTATCTGTTGATGTAAAGAACATTTGTTGGTCCGTGTGTAATGAGGAGCAACCAGACACTGTACTTGACACATTTACGAAAGTCAATTACTTATCCCAGATACTAATAAGCACCCATTAACAAAATGCCTGTAGAAACTGTTACATCCCCGTGGATTTATGAGAAATTGAAAAATTGTACCGTTGAGAGGGATGAGGCAAAAGAAATGGCAAATAAAAGTGTGGCTGCAGAACCGATTAGCAAAACGTAGTGCAAATGGAGAATTCATGTGTCTAAACTGAATAAAAAGAAGAAGAAACTACACTATGAAAGAAAGATGAATGACATAAAGAATGATAGTAAAAAGCTTTGGAGCATCTTAAATTACATTTTGGGCAAAAAGGCAAACTCAGCTCCATCATTCATTTTAATCAGATGGCTCATTCATCACAAAAACCCACTGATATTGCCAAATACTTTAATGATTTTTTCATTGGCAAGATTAGCAAATTTAGGCATAACATACCAGCACCAAATGTACACACTACACATCCAAACATATCTGACTAAATTATGAAAGACAAGCATAGTGATTTTGAATTCCGTAAAGTCAGTGTGGAAGAAGTGAAACAATCATTGTTGTCTATCAACAATGACAAGCCACCCGGGGTCTGATAAACTTGGATGTAAAATCACTGAGGATAACAGCAGACGATATTGTCACTCCTATTTGCCACATCTTCAATTTAAGCCTACCAGAAAGTGTGTGCCCTCAGGCCTGGAAGGAAGCTAAAGTCATTCAGCTAACCAATAATCGTAAAGCACCTTTTACTGGCTCAAATATCTGACCAATCAGCCTGTTACCAACCCTTAGTAAACTTACCAGATACAATGTTATTTTACAGTACACAAATTGACAGACTTTCAGCTTATAGAGAAGGACACTCAACAAGCACAACACTTACACAAATGACTGATGATTGGCTGAGAGAAATTGATGATAAAAAAAATATTGTCGATTTTTATTTATTTTTATTTCACCTTTATTTAACCAGGGGCTGTTTTGTTGAACAGACAACACAGAGTTCAGTGCAAGTCAATAACACAGTAGAAAAAAATGGGCAGTCTATATACGTTGAGGAGGTCGAATAATAACAGTCTGCTGCTGCAAAAGAGCAGAAAAGAATATAAAAACATATGGGTGTTATGGCTTTACAGCTGCACCAGTCTGCTGCTGAATAACTATGGCTTTACACCATGTGGATAAAGAGTTACCTGTCTAACATAACATGGAGTGTGTTATGGCTTCACAACCCCTGCTATAATGTGGATAAAGAGTTACCTGTCTAACAGAACACAGAGGGTGTTCTTTAATGGAAGCCTCTCCAACAGAATTCAGGTAGAATCAGGAGTTCCCCAGGGAAGCTGTCTAAGCCCATACATGTTTTAATTTTTTACTAATGGCATGCTTCTGGCTTTGAGTAAAGCCAGTGTGTCTACGTATGCAGATGACTAAACACGATATACGTCAGCTACTAAAGCGACTGAAATGACTGCAACACTTAAAGAGCTGCAGTTAGTTTCAGAATGGGTGGCAAGGAGTAAAATAGACCTTAATATTTTTAAATCTAAAACATTGTATTTGGGACAAATCATTCACTAAACCCTAAAATCTTGTAATGAATAATGTGTAAATTGAGCACGTTGAGCTGACTAAACTGCTTGGAGTAACCCTGGAGTAACCCTAACCCTGGAGTAATCTTCCTGCAGGAGTAATGTCTGTCCCCTGGATTGTAAACTGTCATCTTCAAAACATATTGATGCAGTAGTAGCTAAGATGGGGAGATGTCTGTCCATAATAAAGCGCTGCTCTGTCTTCTTAACAACACTATCAACAAGGCAGGTCCTACAGGCCCTAGTTTCTACCTTATTAACAACACTATCAACAAGGCAGGTCCTACAGGCCCTAGTTTCTACCTTCTTAACAACACTATCAACAAGGCAGGTCCTACAGGCCCTAGTTTTCTTCTTAACGACACTTCAGGTTAGGCCCTAGTTTATGCCTTCTTAACAACACTATCAACAAGGCAGGTCCTACAGGCCCTAGTTTCTACCTTCTGAACAACACTATCAACAAGGCAGGTCCTACAGGCCCTAGTTTCTACCTTCTTAACAACACTATCAACAAGGCAGGTCCTACAGGCCCTAGTTTCTACCTTCTGAACAACACTATCAACAAGGCAGGTCCTACAGGCCCTAGTTTCTACATTCTTAACAACACTATCAACAAGGCACGTCCTACAGGCCCTAGTTTCTACCTTCTGAACAACACTATCAACAAGGCAGGTCCTACAGGCCCTAGTTGCTACCTTCTTAACACTATCAACAAGGCAGGTCCTACAGGCCCTAGTGTCTACCTTCTTAACAACACTATCAACAAGGCAGGTCCTACAGGCCCAGTTTCTACCTTCTTAACACACTATGAACAAGGCAGGTCCTACAGGCCCCAGTTTCTACATTCTTAACAACACTATCAACAAGGCAGGTCCTACAGGCCCTAGTTTCTACCTTCTTAACACTATGAACAAGGCAGGTCCTACAGGCCCTAGTGTCTACCTTCTTAACACACTATGAACAAGGCAGGTCCTACAGGTCCTAGTGTCTACCTTCTTAACAACACTATGAACAAGGCAGGTCCTCAGGCCCTAGTGTCTACCTTCTTAACAGCACTATCAACAAGGCAGGTCCTTCAGGTCCTAGTTTCTACCTTCTTAACAACACTATCAACAAGGCAGGTCCTTCAGGCCCCAGTGTCTACCTTCTTAACACTATGAACAAGGCAGGTCCTTCAGGCCCAGTTTCTACCTTCTTAACACTATGAACAAGGCAGGTCCTACAGGCCTAGTTTTGTCACACCTGGACTACCTGTTTGTGTCTGGTCAGGTGTTTGGTCAGGTGGTCAGGTGACACTACGAGGGACTGAGGAAGATTACAATTGGCTCAGAACAGGGCAGCACGGCTGGCCCTCAGAACAGGGCAGCACGGCTGGCCCTCAGAACAGAGCAGCACGGCAGGCCCTCAGAACAGAGCAGCACGGCTGGCCCTCAGAACAGGGCAGCACGGCAGGCCCTTGAATGTACACAGAGAGATAATATTAATAATATGCATGTCGATCTCTCCTGGCTCAAAGTGGAGGACAGATTGACTTCATCAATACTTGTTTTTGTAAGTGTAGACATGCTGAAACCCATTCATATCCCATTTTGGACCTTCACAGTCCCTAAATCCAGAACAGACTATAGAAGGCACACAGTGCTACATAGAGCCATGACTAGCCCGCAGACTGACACTAATCTCTCTCTCAGTACAGTGACAAGTGCAGAGTTACATTCTGTGACCGTCTTTGGCAGTCTCTCTTTCTCTCAGTATAGTGGCCATTGTGACAGTCTTTGGCTGTCTTCTTTCTCTCAGTATAGTGGCCATTGTGACAGTCTGCGGCAGTCTGTTATGTGGACCTTTCTCTCTCCGTATAGTTTGTGCCACTCTGTAGTGCCGTGTAGCAGTGTTCTGCAGTCCCAGCGTTCCTGCAGAGGTCCCAGCTGTTTTCCTGTGTTAACACCTAGCAGAGGGGCCCTGCGTGCTCCCCAGGCCCCCCTAGCTGCCTGCATGGCTGTCTGTCTGCCTGTCTGCCGTCTTCCTCCCTGTCTGTCTGCCTGCCTGCAACTAGCTGTCTGTCTGCCTGCAACTAGCTGTCTGTCTGCCGGCAACTAGCTGCCTGTCTACCTGCAACTAGCTGTCTGCCTGCAACTAGCTGTCTGTCTGCCTGCAACTAGCTGTCTGCCTGCAACTAGCTGTCTGTCTACCTGCAACTAGCTGTCTGTCTGCCTGCAACTAGCTGTCTGTCTGCGACTAGCTGTCTGTCTGCCTGCAACTAGCTGCCTGTCTACCTGCAACTAGCTGTCTACCTGCGACTAGCTGTCTGTCTGCCTGCAACTAGCTGCCTGTCTGCCTGCAACTAGCTGTCTGTCTACCTGCAACTAGCTGTCTGTCTGCCTGCGACTAGCTGCCTGTCTACCTGCAACTAGCTGCCTGTCTACCTGCAACTAGCTGCCTGTCTACCTGCAACTAGCTGCCTGTCTACCTGCAACTAGCTGTCTGTCTACCTGCAACTAGCTGTCTGTCTACCTGCAACTAGCTGTCTGTCTACCTGCAACTAGCTGTCTGTCTACCTGCAACTAGCTGTCTGTCTACCTGCAACTAGCTGCCTGTCTACCTGCAACTAGCTGTCTGTCTACCTGCAACTAGCTGTCTGTCTGCCTGCAACTAGCTGTCTGTCTGCCTGCAACTAGCTGTCTGTCTACCTGCGACTAGCTGTCTGTCTACCTGCAACTAGCTGTCTGTCTACCTGCAACTAGCTGTCTGTCTGCCTGCAACTAGCTGTCTGTCTACCTGCGACTAGCTGTCTGTCTGCCTGCGACTAGCTGTCTGCCTGCTGTCTGACAAGCTGTCTGTCTGCCTGCAACTAGCTGTCTGTCTGCCTGCAACTAGCTGCCTGTCTACCTGCAACTAGCTGTCTGTCTGCCTGCAACTAGCTGTCTGTCTGCAACTAGCTGTCTGTTTACCTAGCTGTCTGTCTGCCTGCCTGTCTGCCTGCAACTAGCTGTCTGTCTACCTGCAACTAGCTGTCTGTCTACCTGCAACTAGCTGTCTGTCTGCCTGCAACTAGCTGTCTGTCTGCCTGCAACTAGCTGTCTGCCTGCGACTAGCTGTCTGTCTGCCTGCAACTAGCTGTCTGTCTACCTGCGACTAGCTGTCTGTCTGCCTGCAACTAGCTGTCTGCCTGCGACTAGCTGCCTGTCTGCCTGCGACTAGCTGTCTGTCTACCTGCGACTAGCTGCCTGTCTGCCTGCGACTAGCTGTCTGTCTACCTGCGACTAGCTGTCTGTCTACCTGCGACTAGCTGCCTGTCTACCTGCGACTAGCTGTCTGTCTACCTGCGACTAGCTGTCTGTCTACCTGCGACTAGCTGCCTGTCTACCTGCGACTAGCTGTCTGTCTACCTGCGACTAGCTGTCTTCCTCTCTGCCTCAGACAGCCCATCTTGACAAACAGCTGTCATAAATGCCAGCATGCCTCTCCAGCATACATCTTATGCCCTGTTCCAAATGGCACCCTATTCCCTGCATAGTGCACTACTTTTGACAAGTGCCCTATGGGAATAGGGCCACTATGTAGAGAGTAGGGTGCCGTTTGGGACGCAACCCCAGAGCTACCAACGGGGCCTCTGAAAAGGACTCTCATGACTGTGTGACGCGTGCTCCTGGGCATGTGTGTTTCTGCAATGCTGTGTGTGTTGGCTCAAGAGCCACGTGTGTGTTTCCGTGGAGATGTCAGTGTAAGGATTTAGTGGAGAGAGAGAGAGAGAGAGAGATGCATCCTGTTTATACCTACATACGGTCTACTGGGAAGGAAGCCTGGAAGAGACACTTCTGACTGAGTCCTTAACTTACTGTTTAATTTTAATTTAATTTTACCTTTATTTAACCAGGCAAGTCAGATAAGAACATATTCTTATTTTCAATGACGTCCTGGGAACAGTGGGTTAACTGCCTGTTCAGGGGCAGAACGACAGATTTGTACCTTGTCAGCTCGGGGGTTTGAACTCGCAACCTTCCGGTTACTAGTCCAACGCTCTAACCACTAGGCTACGCTGCCGCCCCACTGTTGAAGACAGACACATGAACAGACAGACAGACAGACAGACAGACAGACAGACAGACAGACAGACAGACAGACAGACAGACAGACACCCTATATAATACCCTCATTTTGACCCAGGTCCATATGATACACTATATAGGGAATAGGGTGCCATATGATACACTATATAGGGAATAGGGTGCCAAATGATACACTATATAGGGAATAGGGTGCCATATGACACTATATAGGGAATAGGGTGACAAATGATACACTATATAGGGAATAGGGTGCCAAATGATACACTATATAGGGAATAGGGTGCCAAATGATACACTATATAGGGAATAGGGTGCCATTTGGAACACACAGAAGTGTGTCTCTGTCCTGTTCCGCCACCTGATGATGCGAGTGAGGCTCCTCCTCTTCTCTTCTCTTCTCTTCTCTTCTCTTCTCTTCTCTTCTCTTCTCTTCTCTTCTCTCCTCTCCTCTTATCTCCCCCTCCCCTCTCCTCTCCTCTCCTCTTATCTCCCCCTCTCCTCTCCTCTAATCTCCCCCTCTCCTCTCCTCCTATCTCCTCTCCTCTCCTCTCCTCTTATCTCCCCCTCTCCTCTCCTCTCCTCTAATCTCCCCCTCTCCTCTCTCCTCTCCTCTCCTCCTCCTCTCCTCTCCTCTCCTCTCCTCTCCTCTCCTCTCCTCTCCTCTCCTCTCCTCTCCTCTCCTCTCCTCTCCTCTCCTCTCCTCTCCTCCCCTCTCCTCTCCTCTCCTCTCCTCTCCCCCTCCCCTCTCCTCTCCTCTTATCTCCCCCTCTCCTCTCCTCTCCTCTCCCCCTCTCCTCTCCTCTCCTCTCCTCTCCTCTCCTCTCCTCTACTCTACTCTACTGTACTCTCCTCTCCTCTGACAGAAACTGCTACTTGATTGATGAGGGTCCTTCCTGGGTAATCAACAGTTAGCAGCAGTCCTCTAGACATTGATTTAGTGTCTACCTGTCTGTCTCCCTACTGGCGTCTAGGCAGAGACACAGCCTGTATCGCAAATTGCACCTTATTGACCTACTGTATATAGTCTCTATGTGCTCTGGTCAAATGTAGGGAATAGGGTGCTATTTGGGATGAAAGGGAAGGGTGGAGGGGGAACGGGAACACCTGTCTCTCTGACAGATGACAGACGCTGCAGTTTTCGCCTCTTATGTTTAGTATGACGTCCCCGGGTTGGCGAGCAGAGAGTCAGGGACTGCGTTCCAAATGCATCATCAGAGTGCGACGCTTTCTGAATGTAGAACGTCAGTTTATTGTTTTGAACACTTCTGAAAAAGCGTTTTCCTTGAAAACAAACGATTGACGACCTGTTTAGTTTGTATCCCGCAACGCAGTTAGCCTCAGTCGGTACAAAAGAGGCACACGAGCCGCCATCCTAACT
>NC_068427.1:53131349-53138849 GCF_023373465.1 Oncorhynchus keta
ATGTCAACACAGAAACACACTCGGGCAGAATGCCAACACAGAAACACACTCGGGCAGAATGCCAACACAGAAACACACTCGGGCAGAATGCCAACACAGAAACACACTCGGGCAGAATGCCAACACAGAAACACACTCGGGCAGAATGCCAACACAGAAACACACTCGGGCAGAATGCCAACACAGAAACACACTCGGGCAGAATGCCAACACAGAAACACACTCGGGCAGAATGCCAACACAGAAACACACTCGGGCAGAATGCCAACACAGAAACACACTCGGGCAGAATGCCAACACAGAAACACACTCGGGCAGAATGCCAACACAGAAACACACTCGGGCAGAATGCCAACACAGAAACACACTCGGGCAGAATGCCAACACAGAAACACACTCGGGCAGAATGCCAACACAGAAACACACTCGGGCAGAATGCCAACACAGAAACACACTCGGGCAGAATGCCAACACAGAAACACACTCGGGCAGAATGCCAACACAGAAACACACTCGGGCAGAATGCCAACACAGAAACACACTCGGGCAGAATGCCAACACAGAAACACACTCGGGCAGAATGCCAACACAGAAACACACTCGGGCAGAATGCCTACACAGAAACACACTCGGGCATAATGTCAACACAGAAACACACTCGGGCAGAATGCCAACACAGAAACACACTCGGGCAGAATGCCAACACAGAAACACACTCGGGCAGAATGCCAACACAGAAACACACTCGGGCAGAATGCCAACACAGAAACACACTCGGGCAGAATGCCAACACAGAAACACACTCGGGCAGAATGTCAACACAGAAACACACTCGGGCAGAATGCCAACACAGAAACACACTCGGGCAGAATGCCAACACAGAAACACACTCGGGCAAAATGTCAACACAGAAACACACTCGGGCAGAATGCCAACACAGAAACACACTCGGGCATAATGTCAACACAGAAACACACTCGGGCAGAATTCCAACACAGAAACACACTCGGGCAGAATGCCAACACAGAAACACACTCGGGCAGAATGCCAACACAGAAACACACTCGGGCAGAATGCCAACACAGAAACACACTCGGGCAGAATGCCAACACAGAAACACACTCGGGCAGAATGCCAACACAGAAACACACTCGGGCAGAATGCCAACACAGAAACACACTCGGGCAGAATGCCAACACAGAAACACACTCGGGCAGAATGCCAACACAGAAACAGACTCGGGCAGAATGCCAACACAGAAACAGACTCGGGCAGAATGCCAACACAGAAACAGACTCGGGCAGAATGCCAACACAGAAACACACTCGGGCAGAATGCCAACACAGAAACACACTCGGGCAGAATGCCAACACAGAAACACACTCGGGCAGAATGCCAACACAGAAACACACTCGGGCAGAATGCCAACACAGAAACACACTCGGGCAGAATGCCAACACAGAAACACACTCGGGCAGAATGCCAACACAGAAACACACTCGGGCAGAATGCCAACACAGAAACACACTCGGGCAGAATGACAACACAGAAACACACTCGGGCAGAATGCCAACACAGAAACACACTCGGGCAGAATGCCAACACAGAAACACACTCGGGCAGAATGCCAACACAGAAACACACTCGGGCAGAATGCCAACACAGAAACACACTCGGGCAGAATGCCAACACAGAAACACACTCGGGCAGAATGTCAACACAGAAACACACTCGGGCAGAATGCCTACACAGAAACACACTCGGGCATAATGTCAACACAGAAACACACTCGGGCAGAATGCCAACACAGAAACACACTCGGGCAGAATGCCAACACAGAAACACACTCGGGCAGAATGCCAACACAGAAACACACTCGGGCAGAATGCCAACACAGAAACACACTCGGTCAGAATGCCAACACAGAAACACACTCGGGCAGAATGTCAACACAGAAACACACTCGGGCAGAATGCCAACACAGAAACACACTCGGGCAGAATGCCAACACAGAAACACACTCAGGCAAAATGTCAACACAGAAACACACTCGGGCAGAATGCCAACACAGAAACACACTCGGGCAGAATGCCAACACAGAAACACACTCGAGCAGAATGTCAACACAAAAACACACTCGGGCAGAATGCCAACACAGAAACACACTCGGGCAGAATGCCAACACAGAAACACACTCGGGCAAAATGTCAACACAGAAACACACTCGGGCAGAATGCCAACACAGAAACACACTCGGGCATAATGTCAACACACAAACACACTCGGGCAGAATTCCAACACAGAAACACACTCGGGCAGAATGCCAACACAGAAACACACTCGGGCAGAATGCCAACACAGAAACACACTCGGGCAGAATGCCAACACAGAAACACACTCGAGCAGAATGTCAACACAGAAACACACTCGGGCAGAATGCCAACACAGAAACACACTCGGGCAGAATGCCAACACAGAAACACACTCGGGCAGAATGCCAACACAGAAACACACTCGGGCAGAATGCCAACACAGAAATACACTCGGGCAGAATGCCAACACAGAAACACACTCGGGCAGAATGCCAACACAGAAACACACTCGGGCAGAATGCCAACACAGAAACACACTCGGGCAGAATGCCAACACAGAAACACACTCGGGCAGAATGCCAACACAGAAATACACTCGGGCAGAATGCCAACACAGAAACACACTCGGGCAGAATGCCAACACAGAAACACACTCGGGCAGAATGCCAACACAGAAATACACTCGGGCAGAATGCCAACACAGAAACACACTCGGGCAGAATGCCAACACAGAAACACACTCGGGCAGAATGCCAACACAGAAACACACTCGGGCAGAATGCCAACACAGAAATACACTCGGGCAGAATGCCAACACAGAAACACACTCGGGCATAATGCCATTTGTTCTGGTGTGTGACAGGTTAGCCAACACAATGTGGTCAGGGGTTCCACAGTGGGTGTCTCTCTTCACCGGTTATAGAGCAGAGAGAGACGCGTTCATTATCAGAATCCATATCCCGACCCATCTCACTTCCTACTCTCTTTCTCTCACTCTCCTGTCTCCCTCCTCTCCCATCTCTCTCCTGTCTCCTCTTCTCCCATCTCTCTCCTGTCTCCCTCCTCTCCCATCTCTCTCCTGTCTCCCTCTTCTCCCATCTCTCTCCTGTCTCCCTCTTCTCCCATCTCTCTCCTGTCTCCCTCCTCTCCCATCTCTCTCCTGTCTCCCTCTTCTCCCATCTCTCTCCTGTCTCCCTCTTCTCCCATCTCTCTCCTGTCTCCCTCTTCTCCCATCTCTCTCCTGTCTCCCTCCTCTCCCATCTCTCTCCTGTCTCCCTCCTCTCCCATCTCTCTCCTGTCTCCCTCTTCTCCCATCTCTCTCCTGTCTCCCTCCTCTCTCCCATCTCTCTCCTGTCTCCCTCCTCTCCCATCTCTCTCCTGTCTCCCTCCTCTCCCATCTCTCTCCTGTCTCCCTCCTCTCCCATCTCTCTCCCATCTCTCTCCTGTCTCCCTCCTCTCCCATCTCTCTCCTGTCTCCCTCCTCTCCCATCTCTCTCCCATCTCTCTCCTGTCTCCCTCCTCTCCCATCTCTCTCCTGTCTCCCTCCTCTCCCATCTCTCTCCTGTCTCCCTCCTGTCTCCCTCCTCTCCCATCTCTCTCCTGTCTCCCTCCTCTCCCATCTCTCTCCCATCTCTCTCCTGTCTCCCTCCTCTCCCATCTCTCTCCCATCTCTCTCCTGTCTCCCTCCTCTCCAATCTCTCTCCTGTCTCCCTCCTCTCCCATCTCTCTCTTGTCACCCATCTCCTCCCTCTCACAGCCAGACCATCCAGCCATCCACATGTGCCTCATGTTTGACTGTTCTTTGAAAAGAGGTTGTACAATAGTCATGGCGCTGCCATAATAACAGCTACTTTTGTGTGATTCAGTTGACAGTTTTGTGAGTCATTTTGTGTCTACAGCATTTAGTATTAGCTAACAAAATGGCTGCATTTAGTGCTTAGCTAACAAAACGGCTGCATTTAGTGCTTAGCTAACAGACTATCTATATTTACCTGTTATTTTGTATTTACACTGACACACACACACACACACACACACACACACACACACACACACACACACACACACACACACACACACACACACACACACACACACACACACACACACACACACACACACACACACACACACACACACACACACACACTTAATTTTCTCACACACAACACACACACTCACATAGAGTCATTATATAAGCTGCTGCTATCCCTGCCTCCTTCCCCTATACATATCTACCTCCATCACTCCAGTATTCCTGTCTCCTTCCCCCTATACATATCTACCTCCATCACTCCAGTATCCCTGTCTCCTTCCCCCTATACATATCTACCTCCATCACTCCAGTATCCCTGTACATTGTTAATATGTTACTGGAATAATTTAGTCTGACACCAGTCAGTTAGTAGGAATCATTCTGTTCCAGTCTGATACTCCAGCATTTGGGGGAAGTAAAGAAGGAAATGTAATAAGTGCTGACGATGCCATAAAAGGAAGATTCCCCATAATCCTCTATAATACTCAAAATGTAATATGCCTCTAGCCTGCCCCAGATTCTCCCTCTCTTCCCCTCTCCCCTCTCTTCCCTCTCCCCCTCTTTCCCTCTCTTCCCTACTCCCCTCTCCCCCTCTCCCCTCTCCCCTCTCTTCCCCTCTCCCCCTCTCCCCTCTCTTCCCCTCTCCCCCTCTTTCCCTCTCTTCCCCTCTCCCCCTCTCTTCCCCTCTCCCCCTCTTTCCATCTCTTCCCCTCTCCCCCTCTCCCCCTCTCCCCTCTCCTCCCCTCTCTCCCTCTTCCCTCTCTTCCCCACTCCCTCTCCCCCTCTCTTCCCTTCTCCCCCTCTCTTGCCCTCTCCCCTCTCCCCTCTCTTCCCCTCTCCCCTCTCTTCCCCCTCCCCTCTCCCTCTCTTCCCCTCTCCCCTCTCTTCCCCCTCCCCTCTCCCCCTCTTTCCCTCTCTTCCCCTCTCCCCTCTCTTCCCCTCTCCCCCTCTTCCCTCTCTTTCCCTCTCCCTCCTCTCCCCTCTCCCCCTCTTCCCTCTCTTCCCCTCTCCCCTCTCTTCTCCTCTCCCCCTCTTCCCCTCTCCCCTCTCTTCTCCTCTCCCCTCTCTTCTCCTCTCCCCCTCTTTCCCTCTCCCTCCTCTCCCCTCTCTTCTCCTCTCCCCCTCTTCCCCTCTCCCCCTCTTTCCCTCTCTTCCCCTCTCCCTCTCTTCTCCTCTCCCCTCTCTTCTCCTCTCCCCCTCTTTCCCTCTCCCTCCTCTCCCCTCTCTTCTCCTCTCCCCCCTCTTCCCCTCTCCCCCTCTTCCCCTCTCCCCCTATTTCCCTCTCTTCCCCTCTCCCCTCTCTTCTCCTCTCCCCCACTTCCCCTCTCCCCCTCTTTCCCTCTCCCTCCTCTCCCCTCTCTTCCCTTCTCCCCTCTCTTTCCCTCTCCCTCCTCTCCCCTCTCTTTCCCTTCTCACCTCTCTTCCCTTCTCCCCTCTCTTTCCCTTCTCCCTCTCTTCCCTTCTCCCCTCTCTTCTCCTCTCCCCCTCTTCCCCTCTCCCCCTCTTCCCCTCTCCCCCTCTTTCCCTCTCTTCCCCTCTCCCCCTCTCTTCTCCTCTCCCCCCTCTTCCCCTCTCCCCCTCTCCCCCCTCTTTCCCTCTCCCTCCTCTCCCCTCTCTTCCCTTCTCCCCTCTCTTTCCCTCTCCCTCCTCTCCCCTCTCTTTCCCTTCTCACCTCTCTTCCCTTCTCCCCTCTCTTTCCCTTCTCCCCTCTCTTCCCTTCTCCCCTCTCTTCTTCTCTCCCCCTCTTCCCCTCTCCCTCTTTCCCTCTCTTCCCCTCTCCCCTCTCTTCTCCTCTCCCCTCTCTTCTCCTCTCCCCCTCTTCCCCTCTCCCCCTCTTTCCCTCTCCCTACTCTCCCCTCTCTTCCCCTCTCCCTACTCTCCCCTCTCTTCCCTTCTCCCTCTCTTTCTTCTCCCCTCTCTTTCCCTCTCCCTCCTCTCCCCTCTCTTTCCCTTCTCCCCTCTCTTCCCTTCTCCCCTCTCCTCCCTCCCATCCCACTCTTCCCTGACGATTAGGGCTGAAAAATGTTCTAGCAGCTATCCTTCTGGGACTCCCTCTCTGCCTGTGATTACTACATTACCCAGAGGCCTTAGGGTAATCACTCACTGTCCAATCGGACCACAGGCCTCTCAGGCTTCTACACTGAGCATACCTGGATGGTTCTGTTGTATCTGTGTAGTAGTGGTCCTGATCTCAGTTCTTCTTCTGTTGTATCTGTGTAGTAGTGGTTCTGTTGTATCTGTGTAGTAGTGGTTCTGGTCTCAGTTCTTCTTCTGTTGTATCTGTGTAGTAGTGGTTCTGATCTCAGTTATGTTGTATCTGTGTAGTAGTGGTTCTGTTGTATCTGTGTAGTAGTGGTTCTGGTCTCAGTTCTTCTTCTGTTGTATCTGTGTAGTAGTGGTTCTGTTGTATCTGTGTAGTAGTGGTCCTGGTCTCAGTTCTTCTTCTGTTGTATCTGTGTAGTAGTGGTTCTGGTCTCAGTTCTTCTTCTGTTGTATCTGTGTAGTAGTGGTTCTGGTCTCAGTTCTTCTTCTGTTGTATCTGTGTAGTAGTGGTTCTGTTGTACCTGTGTAGTAGTGGTTCTGGTCTCAGTTCTTCTTCTGTTGTATCTGTGTAGTAGTGGTTCTGGTCTCAGTTCTTCTTCTGTTGTATCTGTGTAGTAGTGGTTCTGATCTCAGTTCATCTTCTGTTGTATCTGTGTAGTAGTGGTTCTGGTCTCAGTTCTTCTTCTGTTGTATCTGTGTAGTAGTGGTTCTGATCTCAGTTCTTCTTCTGTTGTATCTGTGTAGTAGTGGTTCTGGTCTCAGTTCTTCTTCTGTTGTATCTGTGTAGTAGTGGTTCTGATCTCAGTTCTTCTTCTGTTGTATCTGTGTAGTAGTGGTTCTGGTCTCAGTTCTTCTTCTGTTGTATCTGTGTAGTAGTGGTTCTGGTCTCAGTTCTTCTTCTGTTGTATCTGTGTAGTAGTGGTTCTGTTGTATCTGTGTAGTAGTGGTTCTGGTCTCAGTTCTTCTTCTGTTGTATCTGTGTAGTAGTGGTTCTGGTCTCAGTTCTTCTTCTGTTGTATCTGTGTAGTAGTGGTTCTGATCTCAGTTCTTCTTCTGTTGTATCTGTGTAGTAGTGGTTCTGATCTCAGTTCTTCTTCTGTTGTATCTGTGTAGTAGTGGTTCTGTTGTATCTGTGTAGTAGTGGTTCTGGTCTCAGTTCTTCTTCTGTTGTATCTGTGTAGTAGTGGTTCTGGTCTCAGTTCTTCTTCTGTTGTATCTGTGTAGTAGTGGTTCTGATCTCAGTTCTTCTTCTGTTGTATCTGTGTAGTAGTGGTTCTGATCTCAGTTCTTCTTCTGTTGTATCTGTGTAGTAGTGGTTCTGGTCTCAGT
>NC_068427.1:53143849-53148849 GCF_023373465.1 Oncorhynchus keta
CTGGTCTCTATGTAAACCCTATGGTCTAAAGGACACTCTGGTCTCTATATAAACCCTATGGTCTAGAGGACACTCTGGTCTCTATATAAACCCTATGGTCTAAAGGACACTCTGGTCTCTATATAAACCCTATGGTCTAGAGGACACTCTGGTCTCTATATAAACCCTATGGTCTAGAGGACACTCTGGTCTCTATATTAACCCTATGGTCTAAAGGACACTCTGGTCTCTATATAAACCCTATGGTCTAGAGGACACTCTGGTCTCTATATAAACCCTATGGTCTAAAGGACACTCTGGTCTCTATATAAACCCTATGGTCTAGAGGACACTCTGGTCTCTATATAAACCCTATGGTCTAAAGGACACTCTGGTCTCTATATAAACCCTATGGTCTAAAGGACACTCTGGTCTCTATATAAACCCTATGGTCTAGAGGACACTCTGGTCTCTATATAAACCCTATGGTCTAAAGGACACTCTGGTCTCTATATAAACCCTATGGTCTAAAGGACACTCTGGTCTCTATATAAACCCTATGGTCTAAAGGACACTCTGGTCTCTATATAAACCCTATGGTCTAGAGGACACTGGTCTCTATATAAACCCTATGGTCTAAAGGACACTCTGGTCTCTATATAAACCCTATGGTCTAAAGGACACTCTGGTCTCTATATAAACCCTATGGTCTAGAGGACACTCTGGTCTCTATATAAACCCTATGGTCTAAAGGACACTCTGGTCTCTATATAAACCCTATGGTCTAGAGGACACTCTGGTCTCTATATAAACCCTATGGTCTAAAGGACACTCTGGTCTTATAAACCCTATGGTCTAAAGGACACTCTGGTCTCTATATAAACCCTATGGTCTAAAGGACACTCTGGTCTCTATATAAACCCTATGGTCTAGAGGACACTCTGGTCTCTATATAAACCCTATGGTCTAGAGGACACTCTGGTCTCTATATAAACCCTATGGTCTAAAGGACACTCTGGTCTCTATATAAACCCTATGGTCTAAAGGACACTCTGGTCTCTATATAAACCCTATGGTCTAAAGGACACTCTGGTCTCTATATAAACCCTATGGTCTAGAGGACACTCTGGTCTCTATATAAACCTTATGGTCTAAAGGACACTCTGGTCTCTATATAAACCCTATGGTCTAGAGGACACTCTGGTCTCTATATAAACCCTATTGTCTAAAGGACACTCTGGTCTCTATATAAACCCTATGGTCTAAAGGACACTCTGGTCTCTATATAAACCCTATGGTCTAGAGGACACTCTGGTCTCTATATAAACCCTATGGTCTAAAGGACACTCTTAACAGGTTCCTAAAGGGTTCTTCTGCTGCCCCCATAGGATAACACTTTGAATAACCATTTTTTTTAGCTCAAGGTAAACCTTTTTGTAAAACCTTTTGGTTCCAGGTAGAACCCTGTTGGTTCCAAGTAGAACCCTGTTGGTTCCAGGTAGAACCCTTTTGGTTCCAGGTAGAACCTTCTTTGGAAAGGTTCCAATCTGTTTAGCATTAAACACAGAGACACACAGAGCAATGACACTAGTGGATGGAAGACAAGCCAGCCACCCTATTCTTGGGAGGGTCGTCTTGCTGTGTGTGCAATGAAGCAGGGCCCCCCCTCATTCTCCTTCTCTCCCTTGAGACAGAGCTGACGAATCAGAGCTGACGACACGTCTAGTTCTGTCTGGAAGAGGGACGAGTTGGAGGTATGATATCCGAGCTCGTCATCAGGTCATCAGGTCATCAGGTCTCAGGTCAGCTCAGGTCATCAGGTCATCAGGTCAGCTCAGGTCATCAGGTCATCAGGTCTCAGGTCAGCTCAGGTCATCAGGTCATCAGGTCAGCTCAGGTCATCAGGTCATCAGGTCTCAGGTCAGCTCAGGTCATCAGGTCCAGCACCCAACGATCCACTGGCTCTAATGTTGTGGAGCAGCAAAGTGCAGGTCAGAAACAGGACAGGGGAACTTGTTGATAGGGCAGCGATCGGTTGAAGAGCAGGCATTTAGTTTTACTAGCGTTTAAGAGCAGTTGGAAGGCCACGGAAGGAGAGTTGTAATGGCGTTGGAGCTCGTCTGGAGGTTAGTTAACACAGTGTCCAAAGGAGGTCCAGAAGTATACAGAATGGTGTCGTCTGCGTTGAGGTGGACAAGGGATCTCAGGCTTCGCACTTTCACACTTCCTATCCGCTCCGTGGTTAAACTGTGTTTCCAGGGATTTTTATCACAGTGTGAGCTGGTGTATTTGTTTAGTGACTATAAAGCCCTGTGTGGGCTGTGTAGTAGAGCTGGTTTGTGGAGGAAGTTGTAGTACAATGTAGTACTCTCTCTCTCTCTCTCTCTCTCTCTCTCTCTCTCTCTCTCTCTCTCTCTCTCTCTCTGTCTCTCTCTCTCTCTGTCTCTCTTTCTCTCTCTCTCTCTCCCTTTGTCTCTCTGTCTCTCTTTCTCTCTCTATCTCTCTCTCTCAATTCAATTTTTTATTTATTTTTTTATTTCACCTTTATTTAACCAGGTAGGCTAGTTGAGAACAAGTTCTCATTTACAACTGCGATTGGTGTGCAAAATTCAAGGGCTTTATTGGCATGGGAAACATGTGTTAACATTGCCAAAGCAAGTGAGGTAGATACTATATAAAGTGAATATATAAAGTGAAATAAACAATAAAAATTAACAGTAAACATTACACATACAGAAGTTTCAAAACAATAAAGACATTACAAATGTCATATTATATATACACAGTGTTTTAACAATGTACACATGGTTAAAGGACACAAGATAAAATAAATAAGCATAAATATGGGTTGTATTTACAATGGTGTGTGTCTGTCTCTTTCTCTCCAGATTTTCAATGCCAACACAGACTCTACTGAGGTGGTTCTGAACCGGATCCCCCAGCCTGTTCTGGCCCGCTTCGTACGCATCAGACCCCAGGCCTGGAAGACAGGCATCGCCCTGCGCTTCGAACTCTACGGGTGCCAGATCACTGGTAAGAACAGCTGTGTTGTCCTTGACCCTGTCCCCGACCCTGACCCTGACCCTATCCTTGACCCTGACCCTGACCCTATCCTTGACCCTGACCCTGTCCCTGTCCTTGACCCTGTCCCTGCCCCTGACCCTGTCCCTGTATATATATATATATATATATATATATATATAGTGTTGTAACAATGTACAGATGGTTAAAGAACACAAGGGAAAATAAATAAACATAAATATGGGTTGTATTTACAATGGTGTTTGTTCTTCACTGGTTGCCCTTTTCTCGTGGCAACAGGTCACAAATCTTGCTGCTGTGATGGCACACTGTGGAATTTCACCCAGTAGATATGGGAGTTTATCACGATTGGATTAATATGGTCATACATTGGACAGGAGGTTAGGAAGTGCAGCTCAGTTTCCACCTCGTTTTGTGGGCAGTGAGCACATAGCCTGTCTTCTCTTGAGAGCCATGTCTGCCTACGGCGGCCTTTCTCAATAGCAAGGCCATGCTCACTGAGTCTTATGTTTGGGTCAGTCACAGTGGTCAGGTATTCTGCTGCTGTGTACTCTCTGTTTAGGGCCAAATAGCATTCTAGTTTGCTCTGTTTTTTGTTAATTCTTTCCAATGTGTCAAGTAATTATCTTTTTGTTTCCTTGTGATTTGATTGGGTCAATTTTTTTGCTGTCCTGGGGCTCTGTAGGGTGTGTTTGTGAACAGAGCCCCAGGACCAGCTTGCTTAGGGGACTCTTCTCCAGGTTCCTCTCTCTGTTGGTGATGGCTTTGTTATGGAAGGTTTGGGAATTGCTTCCTTTTAGGTGGTTGTAGAATTTAACAGCTCTTTTCTGGATTTTGATAGTTAGTATCGTCCCAATTCTGCTCTGCATGCATTATGTTGTTGTTTTACGTTGTACACAGAGGATATTTTTGTAATTTGTTGTTTGTCCCATTTTGTGAAATCTTGGTTGGTGAGGGTACCCCAGACCTCACAACCATAAAAGGCAATTTGATGTTCCTTTTGATCGTAAAGAAATAATCCTTTTGATGGTTTAGAATCCTTTTGATCGTATAGAATCCTTTTGATGGTTTAGAATCCTTTTGATGGTTTAGAATCATTTTGATGGTTTAGAATCCTTTTGATGGTTTAGAATCCTTTTGATGGTTTAGAATCCTTTTGATGGTTTAGAATCCTTCTGATGGTACAGAATCCTTTTGATGGCATAGAATGCCTTTCTTGCCTTGTCTCTCAGATCGTTCACAGCTTTGTGGAAGTTACCTATGGCGCTGATGTTGAGGCCGAGGTATGTATAGTTTTTTGTGTGCTCTAGGGCAACAGTGTCTAGATGGAATTTTGTATTTGTGGTCCTGGTGACTGGACCTTTTTTGGAACACCATTATTTTGGTCTTACTGAGATTTACTGTCAGGGCCCAGGTCTGACAGAATATGTGCAGAAGATCTAGGTGCTGCTGTAGGTCCTCCTTGGTTGTGGACAGAAGCACCAGATCATCAGCAAACAGTAGACATTTGACTTCAGATTCTAGTAGGGTGAGGCCGGGTGCTGCAGACTGTTCTAGTGTAGGTGAGGACCAAAGCGCAGCATGTTTATTGACACTGAAATAAAAAAGTGCAGACACAAAAACACAAAACAACTACCCACAAACACCCAGTGGGAAAAAGCTACACAACGATAGACACCTGCCTCTGATTGAGAACCACACCCGGCCAAACAACAAAGAAATACAAAACATAGAAAATGAACATAGAATGCCCACCCTAGTCACACCCTGGCCTAACCAAAAAAAATATATAATAACAGCCTCTCTATGGCCAGGGCATGACATCTTGTGGCCTCACCAATTCGTTGATATATATGTTGAAGAGGGTGGGGCTTAAGCTGCATCCCTGTCTCACCCCACGACCCTGTGGGAAGAAATGTGTTTTTTGCCCATTTTAACCGCACACTTGTTGTTTGTGTTCATGGATTTTCTAATGTCTT